>NW_014542182.1:33692-68051 GCF_000741045.1 Vigna radiata var. radiata
GTAGATAAGAGAGAGCGGATAAAGATGAAATTGTAAACCCCCAACAACTCCATTCATCCATTATTTTCTTCTTGTCATTTGAATCAATTTCTTTTGCATGTTCATATTTTATTCTCTTACCAAATTTATTAATTTTTATTTTCAAGTCTTATTATTTTAATTCACACGTACGAGAAAGCCTTTCGAGTCTCTTGGGAAAACGATACTTGGTCTTACTATTTTTATTACTTGAACGATTTGGTACGCTTGCCAATCCGTTAACACTTACCACTGTGACTGTTTCTTACTTCCTCTTCTTCTTCACCTTCACTACTGTCTAGCTCAATAATTTCTTTTTCCTCTTCTTCATCTTCACTACTCCCAATTTCCACAACTTCCCTGTCCGTTTTCGTTTTGCTCCTAGTAATCACAACTTTGCACTCCTCTTTAGGGTTAACATCAGTGTTAGCCCTAAATTGGTTCTTCTCAGTGGTTTCTACCCTCTTTGACAGCTGACCAATTTGCATCTCCAAGGATCTGAAACTGGCTTGGTCACTTGCATGATTAGACTCATAAACCTTCAAGAATTTGTCAAATCGAGCATTAAGGTCTTTGATAGTCTTTGTCAAATAATTTACTTGCTGCCACAGAGGTGAAGGTTGTTGTGGTCGGAAGCCTCCTGTTTGTCCAGATGGGTTATTCTGTGACTGTCCAATACTAGGATTGTTCTTCCAACCTTGGCTAGAGTTGCCTTGGTTGAAGTTCCCCTGCCTATACTGGAACTGGTTCCCATTCCCCATATAATTCGCTTCTTGTTACATCTCCTCTGGTATAGCACATTGACCATTGATATGGTCACCACCACAAAAATACAAAGTTGCTACGCTTGGGAGACATTACGAATCTCCTTAGGAAGTTGTGAGATAATCTTTGTCAAATTGTCTAGCTTTTGAGTCACACGATGATTCTGAGCTAGCATAACATCATCTGCAGGCAAGTGCAAAACTCCTTTCTTATGAACAGGTGCGCCCCTTTCACTGTAAGTTTCCTACTCACTAGCAGCCATACTCTCAATCAAGTCATAGGCTTCATCTTCAGTCTTCTTCTTGATATCACCTCCAGTTGAGGCGTCAAGTATCATCTTAGACTGCGTATTCAAACCTCCTAGGTAAGCAAGAACTATAGTAGTCTTGTCAAAACCGTGGACTTGTGTCTTCCTCAATAAGCCCCTGAATCTTTCCTAGGCTTGACCAAGAGTCTCCTCCATGCCCTGTTTGAATGATGATATCTCCAGCCTTCCTTGAGTAACTTTGGACTGTGGAAAATATTTATTGACAAACTTTGTTGCCACAGTCTCCCATGTAGTAAATGTCCCTTCAGGAAAGGAATTCAACCATGTCTTAGCGCTGCCTACCAATGAGAATGGAAACAAGCTAAGCTTTACTCGTTCATCTAGCACTCCTGTCATCCTCACAGTGTTACAGATTTCACTAAACATTGTCAAATGATCATATGGGTTCTCATTTGACAAGCCGTGAAACTGGTTTTTTTGCACCAGATTGATAAGTGTTGGATTCATCACAATATTAATCGTCTGGTCCGTTTGGGATGGCTATGCTATTGAAGTGGAAAGGGCCAACAACATTAGATTGATTTGCAAGAGTGCGTCTTAGAGGAGGATGTTTTGCTGTCATCTCCTCTACTCTTTGATCTAGTGAAGGTGATAATAATCTGTCAGGAGAGGGAAATAACTCCCTAGATGGGCGTCTGACTCTCCTTCCCCTTGTTTCACTCAAGCCTTCAAGAAGAGGCTGCGTATTTTTCTTGCTCCTTGTATGTCTAGTCTCCTGCATGCACAAGAAACAAAAACCCTAGTAGCACGTTTAAATAAAACAAAAAAAAAACGAAATATATACAATCAAGTCAAATTAAATCAATTTACACTACTAGATAAGTTAAACCACGAGTCCCCGACAACGGCGCCAAAAACTTGTTAAGTCCCTCGCAAGTGTACCAGATCGTTATCAAGTAATATAAAACTGGTAAGTCCGAGTATCATTTCCCAAAGGACTCTTAGGCCTTAATTTTCATGTAAACCAATTGCGTAAGACTTGAGAAAAGAATTAAATTTAGGTTTATAATGCAAAGAACAAAAGTAAACATCAAAAATGCAGTGAATCAATTGGCTAGAAAAGACTATGGATGAATGGAGTTATTGGGGTTTNCAATTTCATCTTATCCACCCTCTTATATCTACTCTTCTTATCTACTTCGCTTATTTATCATATTGTCATGCAAACTTTCTTAGTCTACCCTAAACCCAATCTCTTGGCGAAAAGAGCCTATTACCAATTACTGGCTTGCTATCTCTAGCCTCCCCTAGTAACTATTAATGCATGATAAACGGAAGCAAAAGACAATTGATCGTCCTACCCCTATCTCTAGGCAGTATTAGCATAATCAAGGAATTCCCCCCAGTTCATGACATTACTGTACGTCTCCGTATCAATAAAGACAAACAACATTTACCGAATGAATTAAACGATAAAAGCATTAAGCAAAGGTAAGGAACCCAACAATTGATAAAGTAAGCATATGCAAGCATATAAAGAAGATNANAATTTTGATNTAAGAGAGTTTCAAAAGATTACATTGTTCCCCAACAACCTAGGGTTTAGTTCACCATGGACATGGTGAATCTAGATGAAAAATAATGAAAGAATGGAAGAATAAACCCTAAGTTTGGTATATTGGAGCCTAAGCATCCAAGCAACCTCCTCGAAGTTGTGTAGAACAGCTCTGGACGTCTTTGTTGGCCAAAACATTACAATTTGAATCGCACTGGATCTATTTATAGACCAAAAAGATAACAGAATCTAAGCCAAATAAAAACAGATAATCGCTCAGCGCCTAATTAAACCGCTCAGCGGTTTCCCTCTTAGCCGTGTCGCCGCTCAGCGGTCAGTTTTACAACTGAGTGGTTTGCCTCTAATCGCTTTGACCGCTCAGCGCTGATTTTGGCCGTTGAGCGGTTCATAGAATCTTCTTTTCTTCCACTTTCTTGAGTCTATGTTCGTCCTAATTCACTTCCATCTTCAATTCTCATCAAAACTTTGCAAAACAATGCAAAAACAAACATAATATCTCTAAAACCAACTTTCTTGATGATGTCTGCGTTTGTTGTTTGATCATTGTGATGCAGGAATGACATCTTCATCTGAAAAGTGGATCAAGACCATTGGAAACAACAAGAAGGGCAAAGAGCAAGTTTATTCAAATAAGTTCCTCTCTATTGCACATGAAAGGAACTTCCTAATAGTGGAAGGAAGGAGAATGCTGATGGAGAAGAAGGTGGGAATCATACCAGCGATGGCCCCATAATTTGATAGGGAACTAGAGAGAAGAGAATGGGAGAACCTGGCTTCTTACCCGACATCTGCCAATATTGTCGTGGTAAAAGAGTTACGCAAATGCTAGGGTATTTGGCACTGAAAGGCAGGGATTTAGGAGCTGTGTGAGGGGTAGGAGGATACCCTATGATGCTGCCATAAGAAATAGGTTCTTAGGCACTGAGTGGACTAGAGAGCAGTGCCAATTTGCTTTGACTATTGAAGAAGGTCCTGACTTTGCTGATGTGGAAAGGGTGTTGTGTGTGCCTGGAGGAAATTTCCAGAGAAATAGGCAGGAGGCTATTTATAAAGGCGAGCAAGAGTTACTGAGGACTATCACAACCGCCTTTCCTGAGCGACAATTCATATCACAAGAGGATTTCTTGACACCCACTGGGTGGCATGTTGATCTGGCACATGGTGGTGGTGGAGATGGAGCAGTTAAAGCTTCAGCTATTGAGGAGGACGATGATGATGAGGATGAAGAAGAGGAAGAAGATGAGGAAGAGGAAGAAGAGAAGAGTAGGATGAAGATTCAAATGACATCAGAGGATGAGGAGTTGAGATAACATCTACTAGTGGATGCTATCATCACTAGAGTAGGATTTTTATAGTCTTTTATTTTTATTTTGTTGAACTTATTTTGCTTCTTTCTTAGTATAGGATTTGATGTACTTGGCTTAAAACTTAATCTGTGATGCAGTGGTTTGATATGATATGATGCTTGTGATGAGTGTTGCTTCATGATGTTGATTATATTGATTGATGTTGAGATGATGCATGATGCTGATATACAAGTGGTTGCTCATAAATATGCGTGAAACAGATGCATGAGGTAAACTTGTGATTGTGATATTGAGCATGATTTTTATCTAAATGTTGGAACTTGAAGTAGCCTGTGTGAGGATTGAACTCTAGAGTTTTTTCTTTTTTCGAATGATTGCTATTACTTTGAAAACATGAATGATTTTGCCTAGGTTTCTATGATTGAATCACTTGCTTGCTTGTGTCATATGATCAAGGCCATCTGTTGTTATCCCTTTTTAGCCAATGCATGATTTTAGCCCAATAAAAGAGAGCACAATGTGTTCAATCCTTTGAACCTTGAATCTTAAACATGATATGAAAACCCTTTTTGAAAATCTTTACCATGAGATAAGTTGAGAATATTTGTGTGGTATTGATAAAGGTTCAAGTTTGGGGTTGTTGGGAAATTTGAAAAAAAGAAGAAGAAAAAAGGAATAAGCATTGAGCCAAGTGTTGAGGAAATATGAAAAAGAGAAAGAAAAAAGAAAGAAAGAAAAAGTTGAATGAAAAGGGAAATTGGGAATAAGTGAAAATGGTTTTTTGGAAAGAGAGAATGTGTTGAATGATGAAATTATGAAAGGCTCTCTTAACTAAAGGATTTTGTGATTTGGAAAAACCAATGTTCTTCTTAGTCCAGCCACATTACAAGTCATAAAAAGACCTTGTGATGATACTTGCTTATGAGTATGTTTGATTATGGTTAAATGAAAGGCAAATTTGTTTTATGTGACATTGTGGTAGTAGAGTGAATGAGTCACCTCAATATACACCTTTGTGATTGAGTGAAACCCTATGTTTGGTGAGGAGTAGTTCCATGAATACATGATTACATCTATGCTTGGTTAATTGATCATTCAGATGATAACATCTGTTGAATATTCTGTGATTATGTGAGCACCACAATGAGTTAATTGAATCAAGGCATTTATACATCTTGACTGATATTTTTATGATAGGCTGATATGAGTGATTACTTGTCTTGAAAGAAAGAGTATTGAAATGTGTTGAACCATTGTAGTGATTGTTTGAAAGCTAAGTTACATTTTGTTTTGCTTAAGGACAAGCAAAGTTCTGAGTTTGGGGTTGTGATAACAATTGAATTTACTGTTATTTGATACCTAATTTTGATGCTAAAAACACCCTTCTTGACTTAGAAACTTATTTGAAATCAAAGTTTTGCTTAAGTTGTGTGAATAAGAGAGTTGAAGGTGAATTTAATGATTTTATGCTAGATTTCCTTATTTTTGACAAGAATTGAGATGATTCGGGAGAGGAGTTGAATTACTAAGGAGTTGGAACTCAAGAAGGATTGGAAAAGCATCAAAAAGGAGGATCGCAGCAACGCTGAGCGCCATTTCAACGACCCTCAGTGCCAAAATTCACGGTATAATGCTTGGTGGCCCTTTTTCTAAAGCTTTCAGCGTAGGAAGCTTCGGGCTCGTGCTTGGGCGCCATAAATAGGACGCTGAGCGTTGGTGATACAGGCTTGGGCTGTGTTTCTGTTATTATTTCAAACTATTTAAGGATTTAGATGACCTAGAGAAGGTATCTTTTGATAGAAGAGGCGCAGAAACACACACTTTCACCCCTCGGAGGTGGGTTTGGATGCGGGAGCTTCTATATTCAACTTTTAGGGTTTTATCTTTCATTCTTTTCCATTGTTCATATAGTTTCACCATGTCACTGGTGAACTAAATTCTATTTGTTGTTGGGATGATGTAAACCTTTGTGAACTCTCATGTATTTGAATTGATTCTTAATTATATATGCTTCTTTCATTAATTGTTAGGGTAATTCTTCTTTGCTCAATGCTTGCTTTGTTTAACTCATTCATAGCATGATGTATGATTTGCATGAGTATCGAAGGGTATCTTACAATTCAGGTTCTGGGGAATTACTCCCAAAAGCAGTATAGATTAGAAGTGGGGATATGAGTTTTGGTTGTCTTAAGCTTCTGTGTGTATGTAATGCATAATTAATTATTAGAGATACAAGAAGTTGTGATCTAGTAATTAAGGATAGGCTTTCTTCACCGAGAAGTCGGTTTTAAGTACTTTAGATAGTGTGACATTGACATTAATGAAGAAGTAGAATTCGTTTATACATGAGAGTGAACTAGGTGAAATCTAACCCCAACAACATATTCATTCCATATTTTATAAACCTCTTGTCAATTGATCAAAATTGCATTCATGTTTACGTTTTGCATTTTAAACCAAATGATTTTGTTTTCAAGTCTTATTTAATTAAGAAATCACATAATTGTCTAGGTCGTGAGTCTCTAGGGACATAATACTTGGTTTTACCATTTATATTACTTGATACGATTCGGTACACTTGCCGGAGTCTTAACAGCTTCGTCTCGGCGATAATCGATAATCACTAAGGATAATCGATTATCTCTGCAAGTTTTAAATTGTCCATGGTTCGACAATAATTGAATATCACTAAGGATAATCGATTATCACGTGTTTCAAAAACCCATAACTACCTAAAATAATCAATTATCACTTTTCATAATCGATTATCTCTGGTAGTTGGGAGTAGTCTTTTCATTTTCTGACCCTAGCCTATAAATAGAAGCCTCCTAAACCTTTTACAGGTTACCTAAATATTGAGAGCACAAAATTAGTTCTAAGGAAGTTCTTAAGTTTAAGTCTTAGCTTGATCAAGTATTGAGGAAGGAGAAGCTTGGTTTTAGTGTGTCTAAAGGTGTAAGCGATTCTCTACAAGTTGCTTAAGTTGTTGTTCATTCCCTCGTGTGTCGAAGAAAGTTCTATTCTTTGTTGTGTGATTGTTAATCTTCTTATAATCATTTAACTGATATTTTAGTAAAATGTCAATCACTCTTTCTAAAGTGATTAACAATTGGACGTAGAATCTTTTGATTCGAACTAGTATAAAAATCATGTGTGTGATTTTCTTTATCTCTACATTAACTTGTTATAAAATGTTCGACGAAAGTTCTAAAAGAAAGCTAAAATTTTAAAAGAACCAATTCATCCATCCCCTCTTGGTTTGTGTTTGTTTTCACGCTCTTTAAAATGTTCCGCTTTGCTATACCAATTTGTACAACAATATGCATGGTATTTAAAGTATACTAACATTAGAATGAATTTACATATGACTCTTAACATGCACAGTAAGACAAAGAGAATAAGTTTGATGACATGTTACCTTAAAACATTACCAAAAAGGATCCTTGTCTTTTGGAGGTATTGCTCCCAATGTTGGCCAATGCTTTAGAAATTATTGCTTAATAGACCTTGTGATTGCCTGAAAAAAATCTAGAAGGAATAAACCTAAATATGAACGCAAAAAAGTCATGGAAAAGAACCTAAGATAAAATAAGCCATTTAATACAAATTAGTTTTTAAGATCATATCAACTATTAACCTCAACCATAAGGTTTAATAATTGGTCGATCATGGAGAGGAGGGTCAACTTCAATAGTTGAATTACGAGCATATGATGCGGATGCAATAATAGAAGAGGGTATTGAGGATGAGGAAGGTACAAAAGTCGTGTGTGTGGTGGTTTAAGTAGTGTAGATAATAGACTATTGTAGTTATCTAGAGTTAGGAGAAATTTAGTTTTTCATATTATTTGCTATTTTGATATTATAATAATTAGTCCATTTGTTGTTTTAGTTTAGGAAATTATCTAATTTTACTTAGTGAAATGATAGTATTAGTTTAGAAATAGTTTACTTTTAACTAAGTTCTTAATTTCTTTCAATAAGTAGACTCTATTGGGTTGCATTTCCTTTAGTTCAATTAGTAGGTTAGGTTCTTAGCTTATTAGTAATTAACTACAACAATAATATTATCTCTTTTTTAATGAAAATTGTTTTGCTCTTTGACAAGTTTCATTTGCACTTAAGCTGAGAACTAAAGATGAACTAACCAACACTCATTTGAAAAGTCCGTGAGCTGAACTTGCTGTCATACAACATGCAAAGTGCTGGACCAAGAGATGTGACCTCATAGAATTTGTAAAGCACTCCAATGGCCAATTTTAAACAAAGGAAATCCTAAAATGGAAGGTGAAGAAGAGGACAGCTGCACCTGTTGGACTTGCAACCTGTTGCATGTAAAAGCAATTGAACTGGCTTGAGTAGTTTGCGATGAAGATGACCTGCTGTAGAGAGCTACATTTACTTGTAATTGTAGGTTAGGCCAGTCATTAGATGGATAGGTATAAGTAGTAATTTCTGAACTTTGAGAAGTGTGTGTTGAGTTCTGAATGGTTGATAGAAGCGGAAGCTTGCACAGGAAGAAAGAAATACCGAGGAGCTCGAGAGCTTTGGAGCACGCACTTCAGAATAATTTATTCTATTCTCACCAATTAAACTCGTTCAATTCACTGTCTCATCTTGTTTTTAATTCATTCTTCCATCTCGAGTCAGATTTAATCTTCAAATTGATAGAGAACCAAAATCTGTTTTTGTAAAATGCTGATGTATAACATATGCATAGTCAATGCTATAACTCAGTGAGCACATAGTGGCCATCTTTTCATTCTAGAAGCACAAAGCAGCTCTTGAACATCAAAAACATAATCTAATTCAAAATTAACTTGATGATAAAAACTTGGTTCAACAATTAATACCGTTATTGCACTCTTCCATTTATGATTCATGAGTTTCGTGATTGTCTATGTGTTTTACTCGTGAGGTTGTGTTGTTTCTATGCCTGTTATGCTTCCATGAACTTATAGAATTCAATTCCAACAAGAATGGAGTAGAATTAGATAAATTTCAGTGTATTCATTATTTCCGTTAATTAGGATTCATAATTAGGGATTTTGAGATACTTGATTTTAAGCTTAATTTTCTAGTTCTTTTTAGTGATTGTATTCATGCCTAAGTGTTTCCAATCATACTTTCTATTTACTTGCTTCTACACGCATTAGAATTGCATCTCACACTTTCATGGCCATTCCATAGCACATTTTCAAGTTTTTCTGCATTTTAGTTCGTGTTAGAATTTGTAAGCAGTTTTAATTGATTTTGAGCATATATTCTAGTTTAATTTAGTGTTATTGATCATTCTGTAGCTTAGCATTGCACAATTCAGTCTGCATTCATTCAAACATTTCATCAAACACCTTCATTGCATTAGGTTTTCAACTAGGATTTTTATCAAACAGTTTGTGTATCTTGTGTTCTACATCATTTTAGGTATAGTTAGAGGTTAGATTAGATTTTATCAAACAGTTTGTGTATATTGCGTTCTTACATATTCAGTTCATCATTATACACATTATACATTCATGTAGCACTAGAATTAAGAATTTAGAGTTCATCTTGCATTGTATTGGTATTCTAGTTTCAGTTTGAGCTGCATTCATCGTTAGTATAGATTAGATTAGACATTTTAACTAGATTTATATTAGATTTAGTTGTTTTCCCCTCTGAAATCACAACATGCACAGTGTAGCTACTTAATTGTTTGCTTTTTCCTTGGATTGGTTATTGGTTGACCCTATACTATATGTAAGGGGAAAATCATTATTTTTATGAACTTGAGAAATTGAGAAACAGATTGTGTTGTTGGACTAATTGAAGGGTTATATGTAAGCAATGTAAATTATCAGACCATATTTTTTATAAACCAAAGTATCATATAAAAAAAAAATACGAGGATGAACTTCCTTAGAAGTTTTCTAAATATATCATTCATCAAATTCTGAAATGTGGATGCTGCATGCTTAACCGAAAAGGAGAAACGTGGCCGGTGCATTGCTTAACCCAAAAGGCAGTTTTATGAATGTCAGCCTCTGTCATTCTCACTTGATTATATCCATTTCGAAATTTCAATTTAGAAAAATAACTTGAACCATTTAATTCATCCAACAAATCTTTTCAATTGATGGAATAGCAAACCTGTTCTTAACTGTCAAAGCATTCAACTTCCTGAAGTTAGTACATCTCCAAGATCCTTCTTTTTTCTTCATTAACACCAATGTAGAAGCATATAGACTGCCACTTTCTCTAATAAAACTATGGCTCAGAAAGCTTTAATCTGCCTCTCAATCCCTTCTTTCTGAGTTCTTCATAACGATATGCTTTAAGACAAAATGGTTTGTCATTGACCAATGAAATCTGGTGATCATATCTCCTCCTTAGAGGCAAAGTATTAGGCTCCTTGAATAACTGTCGAAAGTCTTGCAGTAACAGTTGTAATTGTGATTGTTGAATGGGAGATAAGTTGTAGGAATCGTTATCAACTAAATCATTGTAATAAATAGGTGCTTGAAGCTAGTAAAATGGTCTGACATTTGGCAGGCTTAATTTTGCCCGCAAGCCCACACATATCCATTGAAGAATGTTCACCCTGTAAGCGAACTAGCTTGCCCTCATGCTCAAATTTCATGGTTAACTATCCACAATTCCATTTAATTTCTCCCAAAGTTTTAAACCACTACATACCAAAAATTACCCCAAAAGTGCTGCTAGGCAAGACCATAAAATCTACATGGAAATGTGACTATCAAATTGCCATTCAACTAGAGGACAACTTCTAGTTATGAGTAATTCCTTGATAGAAGCAACCATCACAGGAAATTTTTTATACTATCGATTTCAGCCCAAGTGCCTGGTAATTACACAGAGCACAACTTGTGCACACACTGTTTTTGAATAGAGAATACTGTTATTTTATTCAATTGAAAGAGCACGACATTTATAAGCCTTTACATTCATAATATAAAAAAATTGAATTTATGTAAATGGCCAAAAAGTAGGTTACATAACTTAAATAATAGGTAATTGACAAACTAGTTCAACCTTGAGAAATAGAGCTTTATTTAAAAATGCAAATAATAATCCAACAATCTCTCCATTAAGCTCTAGCTTACAGTAGAAAATAATATTGAAATTTATTATTTAGAATTGATTGAAAATACATTCTCATATCCTCTATTTGTAATAATCTAATTATCCTAAAAAGGGAAATAGAGAAACTAGGAAAACAAAATAAAATAAAAGATTGTATATCTATTTTCTCTAATTAGGAAGATTCTAAAGAAATCTTCTCTAATTACAACACTCTCCCTCAAGTTGGTAAATGAATATCAATCATTCCCAACTTGCCTACAAGATCTTGAAATCTACCCGGAGGAAGCCTTTTTGTAAAAATATCTGCTATTTGAAGTTCTATAGGAACATGAGTTGTAATCACAAAGCCTCTATCAATCTCAATGTGTTTGGTTCTATCATGCTGTACTGGATTATGGGCTATGCTCATGGCAGACTTATTGTCACAGTGTAGTTGTATTGGGTTCTCCACTTTGACTTTAAGATCATCCAAAATGATTTTCATTCAGAGTCCTTCACACATTCCTTGAGCAAGAGCTTGAAATTCAGCTTCTGCACTAGAACGAGAAACTCTATCTTGCTTTTTGCTTCTCCATGTTACCAGATTATCTCCAAGAAACACATAATACCCAGAAGTAGATTTTTTGTCAGTAATAGAACCTGCATAGTCAGCATCAGTATATATCTTCATAGTCAATGTGTCTTCCCTTTTGAATAATAGCCCCTTTCCTGGACTTGACTTCAAGTATTGAAGAATTTTGTCAACTGCTTGCATGTGTCTCTCTCTTGGATCATGCATAAATTGGCTCACAACACTAACTGCATAAGCAATGTCTGGTCTTGTGTGTGATAGATAAATCAATTTTCCTACAATCTCTGATATTGAGCCTTCTCTACAGGAGCACTTTCTTCACATCCCATTTTCTGATTCTATTCTATAGGAACTGTTGAAGTTCTACATCCCAGCTTTCCTGTTTCTTTGAGGAGATCAAGTACATATTTCCTTTGGGAGATGAAAATTCCTTTCTTGGAGTAGGCAACCTCTATTCCAAGAAAATATTTGAGTTTTCCTAGGTCTTTCATTTCAAATTGAGCTGGCAATTTATCTTTTAATGCCAACTTTTCTGTTTCATCATCTCCTGCAATAATCATATCATCCACATAGACAACTAATAGAGTGAGTTTACCTGTAGAAGAGTGCTTTATGAATCGAGTATGATCTCCTTGGCTTTGTCTATATCCTAAGGAAACCATTGCTTTTGTAAATCTTCCAAACCATGCACTAGGGGATTGCTTAAGACCATACAATGCTTTCTTTAGGAGGCATACCTTGTTTCTTTCATTTTTCACTTCAAAACCTGGGGGAATCTCCATGTACACTTCCTCATCTAGATTTCCATGAAGAAATGCATTCTTCACATCCAGCCGGTGTAAGTCCCATCCAAAATGGGCAGCCAAAGCGAGAATAACTCGAACTGTATTCATCTTTGCCACTGGGGCAAATGTCTCCTCATAGTCAATCCCATATGTTTGGGTATATCCTTTTGCCACCAATTTAGCTTTATACGTTTCTATTGTGCCATCTGCCTTATGTTTCATTGTGAATATCCATCTACACCCCACTGCCTTCTTGTCTCTTGGCTTATCAACAATCTCCCAAGTTGAATTTCTTTCTAATGCGACAAAAAATTGAGAAATTCATGATTCACATATTCAGTACCATTATCAAACCTAATTCTTTTGATATTTATTCCAAATTGATTTTGGACAAGATGGAAAAAATTGACAAAAATTTGAAAAACTTCGGATTTATTTTTCATAAGGTATGTGCATGTGACACGGGTACAATCATCAATAAAGGTAACAAAACATCTGGCTCCAGAAATAGAATCTATGACAGGACCCCAAACATCAGAATGAATTAAATCAAATGGAGAAATATTCTTTTTATGACTAATAGGATAAGGTGAACGATGGTGTTTTGAAAATTGACAAATATCACAATTAAAAGACTCAACAGATTCTTTGGTAAACAAGTGGGGAAATAAGGACTTGATAAGACTGAATGAAGCAGGCCCAAGCCTTTCATGATGTAACCATATTTGGGATTTTCCCCACGTCTCAGATGTTGCTTGTTGACTCATGATTTTCGTATTGCTTTGGTCATCAAACTTTAAAAAATACAACCCACTATACTCCTTAGTGGCAAGGTCCTGAAAAACACAATAAGTTGGAAAAAATGTTACTGAGCAATTTAAATCCTTTGTGAGTTTTTGCACAGAGATAAGATTGTTAGCTAATTGAGGAACATGTAAAACATCCTTCAATACAAAGATGAGTCCAAAATTATATTCCCAGAGCCGCATATAGGTATACCCTGACCATTCGCAACTATAATAAGTTGTTCTTTATTTCTTTTACCATACGAGTTGAAGGACACACTAAAAGGTGTCATATGATCAGTTGCACCCGAATCAAGGATCCAAATACCTTGAGACACATGATCAACAGTATTGAGGCAAATCTTACCTTTTATGGACAGAATGCATGACCGAGAGGACTTACTCATTGAATCATCCATTGCTTTCAAAGGAATAATTTTTACTTCAGATATCCCGTAGAACGCAACGAGGGAGTCTCCAAGACGATGACGGTGTATGGGTCACACCGAGAAAAAAGGAGCAGAACTTAAACAACTAGATCTACTGAAGAAAAGGTCAAACGGGTCGTCACAAACTCTAGGAACAGACTCAGGAGTCTCCGACGACTTTTCTGTGGCGGTAACGGCGAGTGGGTCTCACCGAAAAAAAAAGGAGCAGAACTTAAAACTCAAATCTGCTCAAATACAACCCAAACGATTCGTCACCGACCCTAGGAATGGACTCAGGGCACTTCGGCGACCCTGTCTGTGGTGGCGCCGACGAGTGGGTCTCGCCGGAGGTAGGCGCGTGGGCTACACGCACTGGCGATGGTGGAGGTGCGTGGCGGCGTGTGGCAACTCCTATGACGAAGCGACTTCCAGCGTTGTGGTCGTCGGAGTTAGGCTCACCTTTCTGCCCTATCAACGACCCTAACCGGCGACGGCGGCAGAGGCGTGGTCGGACGGCGGCGGAGGCTACTGTGCAACGGAATGGAGTTCCAAGATCGGAAGCTCTTGATACCAAGTAGAAAATAATATTGAAATTTATTATTTAGAATTGATTGAAAATACATTCTCATATCCTCTATTTGTAACAATCTAATTCTCCTTAAAAGGGAAATAGAGAAACTAGGAAACAAAATAAAATAAAAGATAGTATATCTATTTTCTCTAATTAGGAAGATTCTAAAGAAATCTTCTCTAATTACAACACTTACAGTATTAATATCAACTACTCCTAGCATTTGTCGAAATTTCTCAAATTGTTCAAGCTTCATGGCCTTAGTCATTATATCTGTCACCTGTTCCTAAGTATTGCAATACTTCAATTGGAGAACCTGATCATTTACGAGATCTCTAAGATAGTGAAATTTTACTGCAATTTGCTTACTATGCCCATGAAAGACAGGATTTTTGGATTGTTGAATAGTGGAGTTGTTATCACATAATTGTGATTGATTCCTTTCTTTTGATCTCAATATGTTCTAGAATTATGTGAAGCCAAATGCACTGACAAGCACATGTTGTTGCAACTATATATTCCGCCTTTGTAGTTGATTGGCTAACTAATGATTGCTTTTTTGAAGCCCATGATACAGCCCCTGATCCTATTATGAATACCGCTCTAGAAGTGCTTCATCTATCATCCAAATCCCCAACATAGTTATTGTCACTATAGGTTGTGATTTCAGATTTTCCTTCTTTTTGGTATAGAATATCGTACTCAATGGTACCTCTTACATACCTCAGAATACGCTTTGTGGCAGCTAAATGTGATGCCTTTGGAGTAGCCATATACCTGCTAATTAGACTCACTATGAACATCAGGTTTGGCCGAGTGACAGTTAGGTACATAAGGCTGTCAACAACTTGTTTAAATTTGGTGGCATCAACTGATGTTCCTTCATCATCTTTGGATAGTACACTTGATGGCAACTCCTTTAGGGACTTCCCATCCAAAGAAGTTTCAACTTATACTAAGACTAAGAAAGGGAAGTAAATAAAGACTTTTAACAAAAAAGCTCTTTCCTTATCTAAGTCTTAGAAAGATTCACTTTGCTAAATACATTTGCATTTTTTTGTAGGCCATAAGTAAAGCTTGGAAACCATAGCCAACAACCAAAGAAGCTTGGTGAGCCAAAGGAAGCAAGGGAGAAGAAAATGTTGTTTTTTGGATTAGAGCCATTAGCTTCCGGATTGGGATAACAAAGAGAATTGGCTTCCGAAATGGAAATCGCGCTTAGCCACCTGCAGCCATTGCCCAACCAAAATGCACCAAAATTCAACTTTTTAAAGCATGTTTTTAATGTGTTTCGTGTGAGACTTGCAAGCCAAGCTTAGTTACGTCTTCAACACACTTCCTTTATACATTTTAGAAGCTTTGAAAACGCAGAATGAAGTCCTCTCTTCACCTATGAAAGAGAGACTCTTCTCCATGTAAAATCCAACTTGAAAGATATATTGAAGTACTCTTAAGATTACTCCAGACCTCTATATTTCGAGTTCACCTTCTTGTGCTTATTTTGCACTCCCTCCTCTAGCTTCATTCCCTTTTGGAAGGCCTTTTGAGCTTGAGAAATAAAGGCAACCCCTTTAGGGACTTCCTATCCAAAGAAGTATCAACTTAACACTAAGACTAAGAAAGGGAAGTTGAATAAAGACTTGATCTTTTCTTTCTAAAGTCTTAGCATATTCTCTTTAAACTAAATATCTTTACCTTGTTTTGTAGGCCAGTAATAAAGGTTGGGACTGTTGGGGCAAATCGGCAAGTGTACCGAGTCGCACAAGTAATATAAAATGGTAAGACCAAGTATCGTGTCCCAAAGGACTATCGGCGCTGAATAGTTGTGTGAAAACAATATTAATTAAGACTTAAAAAAATAAAAAGAGATCATTGGGTTTGGCACAAATAATAAAATAAAGCAAAATAAAATTGATCAATGGCAAAAGAGCACAGAGATGAACGAAGATTGATTAATATAAGATGGGTATCTTGTTGGGGTTAGATTTCACCAAGTTCCCTCTCATGTATATAAGAATTCTTCTTTATGCATTAATGCCAACGTCCCTCACTAAATCACTTAAACCTGATCCCTCGGTAAATAAGCATGTCCCTAATTACCATTTCATACAATTGCTAGAATTCCTGGTAAAAAGATGTGAAGATCAAGAGGTTAAGATAACTAAGGCTGATACCCTCATCCCTGAGCAATTTAACCCTTAGGAGTAATTCAACAAGAACCTGAATTGAAAGGAACCTCCCGACACTCATGCAACTCATAGATCATGCTATTGTATAAGTAAGAATAAAAACAGATGAATTACTCTAACAGTTAATGAAAAAGCATATGAAATTAAGAATCAATTCAAATACATGAGAGTTTACAATGTTACCTCATTCCCTAACAAAGAATAGAAATTAGTTCCCCATAGACATGGGGGAACTCTATGAATAATGAAAGAAAGAAAGAGAATGGAAGACTAAGAATTGACTAAGAGTGTATTGTTATGCTCTTCTCGGCTAGGGATGCAAAACCTAGAGCCCTAGGGTCCTTTAAATAGTGTTAAACACGTCCCAGAGTGCGGCCTGGACCAAAAGAATCAAAACATAGCAGAAACAGGGCCCGATCCACGTGAAATCTCGCCCAAGCGTCACATGGAGGATGCCCGACCGAGTATTGAAGCTCCTGTAAGGCCTGGGCGTCACATTTGGACGCCCAAGCTACGAAGGTCCACCGCCTGGGCATCGGGTGACACTGCCCGGACGACGAGCGTCGTTCCTGGTCGCTTGGTTTTCACTCCTGGACGCTCGGGCTTCACATTTTTCCCTCCTTCTAGTGTCTTTTTAGCCTCTTCTAAGCTATATGTTCTTGGCTTTTCACCTCTTCTTCTAGTATTATCTCAATCTCTGTCAAAACATGGGGAATTTGTTAGAAAACTATTGAAATAAACCTCAACTCTCTTATTCACACATTTTATTGAAAACACATGAGTCCAAGCAAGTTTCTAAGTGAAAAAAGGTGTTTTTAGTATCAAAATCACATAACAAATAACAGTGTTTTAAACCGTTATCAGGGACGTACACCTACTCATCCTAGGAAGTTGCCAAGTAAGAGGGAACAAAGGAAGCCAAGAAGAGTGCAAGAGGAGCAGCTGGCGCTCAGCGCACACAATGTATCACTCAACGGCAACAAGACATAATTCCCTTCCATTTTTGAGCACATTTTTCAATGTTTACATGTGGAACATGTGGCCATCCGTGACACTTCTCCTACACACTTCTTCTAGATTCATGCACATGTTTAATATGCAACTTATGTAGCTTCCCTTGCACGTTTCCAAGCTCCTCTTCATCTATAAAAGAGAGCTTCCATCCATTGTAAAAGATAACTTGAATTTATATAGTGAAATGTTGTTGGATTGCAACCAGCCACTACTTCTTCGAGTTCACTAACTTGTGCCTTCTTAAAGTATCAAGCGAAGACTGCGAAATAACTTCAGGAGAAAGAGATCTCTCACGTGAAGGACGTCTCTTTCTCCTCTCGTCTGATAGACCTTCTAACATAGGTTGCTGGTTTTTCCTGCTTCTAGTATGTATTGTTTCCTGCATACACAAGAAACACACCCTAAAAGCACTTTTACAGAAGAATAAAATAAAACGCAATTAAACAAAAATAAAACAAAAATAATTACAACCAAGTCAAATTCAATCAATTCACACTACTAGAAAAATAAACCTCGAGTCCCCGGCAACGACGCCAGAAACTTGTTGACGGATTGGCAAGCGTACCAAATCGTTCAAGTAATATAATTGGTAAAACCCAATATCGTTCTTCCCAAGAGACTCGAAAGGCTTTCTCGTTCACGTGAATTAAAATAATAAGACTTGAAAATAAAAATAAATAATTTGATTTGAGAACAAAAATATTATCATGCAAAAGAGATTGATTCAATTAATAAAAGAAAAGAATGGATGAATGGAGTTGTTGGGGGTTTACAATTTCATCTAATCCTCTCTCTTTTATCTACTCCTCTTGAATTATTAGTTTGATTAATTAATTGTCATGCAACTTTCTTAGCCTACCCTTAACCCGATCCCTCGGCGAAAAGAGCCTAATACTAATTACTGGCTTGCTATCCCTAGCCTCCCCTAGCAATTAATACAACATTATAGAGCAGAAGTTAAATGCAATTGATCGTCCTACCCCTATCCCTAGGTGGTATTGCAAAATCAAGGAATTACTCACCACTTCATGACATTACTGTACGTCCCCGTATCAATAAAGACAAACAACAGTTATCGAATGAGTAAAACGATAAAGGCATTAAGCACAGATGAGAACCCAATAATTAACAATCAGAACATATGGGAACCATATAAATAATCAAGAGTTTCAATAAAAGAAAGTATCAAAAGATTACATTGTTTCCCCCAACAACAATAGGGTTTAGTTCACCATTTTCATGGTGAAACTAAATGAAAAATGGAAGAAGAATGGAAAAGCAAACCCTAGAAAAGATGGAAAGGATCCTAAGCATCCAAGAGATCCTCTCTAGAGAGCAAAATTAGGTCTGACCATCCTCCCCTGTCAAAAGAATGACTCTAAACTCGCAATAGGGGTATTTATAGGTGAGGAGCGCAGCAGAAAATAGGCCCAAGCCCAACGGACCACTGCCCGGCGGAATAAGTGTGGCGCCCGGCAGTTTCCCATAAGCCTCCAAACCGCCTGGCGGCAATCGCCACTGCCCGACGGTTTCCCTCATAACCGCCCAGTGCCAATGCTCGTGCTTACTCCTCGCCCTGGGCCGCCCAGCGGTGTAATTTGCCGCCGGGCGGTGCGTCGACTCTTCAAATCTTCAATTTTCTTCTTTTTTCTTGAGTCTACGACGTTTATCTTCAAATCCATTCTTCATTTTCTCAAAATAGCTACAAAACAATGCAAAACAAGCATAATATCACTAAAAACAACTTTTGATTCTCTACAGACTCATTTATTGAGTTTTTCTTGATTCTAAGCTCATTCCAAGTGGTAAAGGTCGTAATTAGGTCTAAAATGACATATGAAAATAACTGTTTTTCAACCTTCATCAACACCCCAAACTTAGAACTTTGCTTGTCCTCAAGCAAACAAAACAAAACAAAACAAAACTTGGCTTTATCCTCTTCCATCCAATGTTTCAACATTCCCAAAGTACATGACAAACACTACTCAAATTCAAATCTTCAATGAAATCAAACTAAGGTGTATGCATGCTTTCAATCCAGAGATTGCACAATAGATGTTATACATTATGAATGACCAATCCACTAAGAAAAAATGCACTCATGAAAATAAAAGTTCATACCAAGCAAGTGTTTCACTCAATCACTCAAGTGTTTAAGGTGATACTCCAACACTTTATTGTTCACAAGTCACATGAAACAAAATTGCCATTCATCTCAAACAATTAACATCTCTACATGCAAATGTCATCAAAAGGACTTTTTCAAGGCTTGTAATGAGGTTGAGCTAACAAGAAAAATTGGTTTTTCCAGAATGCAAAGTCCTTGAGTTAAGAGAGCTACCATGATATTCAAAATTTAAGCACAACTCTCTTTCTCACACTACAGGAAAAAGCGTTATTAGCGAGAGGTATTTACTGGCGGCCTTTAGGCCTTCGGTAAAATGTTGGTGAATTTCAATTATGGGTTATAAATTAGAAATTTGAGTTTCTTTTCCCAAATTCCCCAAAATTCCCTCGTCTTCCCTTCCCTCTCCCCAATTTCAGAAATCTCTATCTCCGGTCTTTTCGTCATTGCCCTAAGCGGAACTTGGTCACCCTAAGCCATTATGATGTTGCTAACGTGGAGGTGGGTTTGTTGATGGCTATTACTTTGTGGTTTGTGTGGCTAGGGTTCGTGGAGCTTGCGGCAGGGTGGTGACTTGTGGAAGTTGGCGTTTGCGTTACAGGTGGTGGAGGTCAGTGGGTTCGACACTACGGTTTGATGGCGCGAGTTTGGTGGTGTGGAGGCTGACAGAGGTTCGCTGTTGGGTGGCGCTCTTCCATTCCCTAGTCTCTGTTCGAAGCGTTTCGTTGGTTTGAAGCGTGAGGTTGCCGGCCCAAGGCAGTTTGAAGCGGTTGCTGTTTCGGACGCTGACGGCGGTTCGTTGGTGGCTGGTTTGCGACTGGGGTTTGTGTTTTGGTCCTGTGAGTGTTGCGACAGGGGTAGGGGTTGTTGGGGGTTGGCATGTTGAGGGCATTGCAGTGAAATGGTGTAGGCTTCCGCTGCTGAACCTACCGAGATGACGCTCTCTACCAAGCCACACAGGATCAGCAGGGTTGTTCGTTTCTTTCACTCTTCTCTTTCAATACCTTTATTTTTATTCAGTCACCGTTGCCAAAGCTTCTAATTGATTAAATTGAATTATGTGATTATTTAATTTGCATAAGCTTCTAATTGATTAAATTGAATTCTGTGATTAAATTGATCACGCTTGCTTCATTGCATTGAATTTTATTAGTAGTGCTTCATTTGATGTGAATCCCATGAGTGCATTTGCAGATTTGATGGCCGTGCTCTCCTTGATTTCATTCGCGATTCTAGTCATAGACGCACTCCGGAAAAGTCTGAAGAAGAAGAAGAGTTAGAAGAGTTTGTTAATTTTGTGCGTTATTGGGATTTAGTAAAGCATCGCGGTAAAGGATGTAGGTACTTTTTAATTTCTCGACAATGTGTTTGATTCTCTTGTAATAATGACCTTTGATGTTTTTGTTACTGTTATTGATTTTTCTTTGTCTTTTAATCTATTTAAATGATGTTCATTCATGATAAAGGAATAAAATACAAAAGGTTTCCAGGGTGGTCTGATTTCTAGCTTTTGATTTTGAGGTTGAATTTACAAACTAAGTTTTTAATGTTAACAAGTGTAATGATGGAAGCCAAGGCTACTGCCCCGTTCACATCAGACAGGTTGAATGATGTTCCTTTCATGCATATTCAACTATTTTTTAGTCACTTGACATCATATATGTGACATACTAATTTTTAAGTTCCTAATCCTTAATATTATATGTAAGAAATATCTACTGACAATATGTTGCTTGAGTTATTTGTAGCTTTTTTAGTGTGGATATGCTGATTGTTTCTATGTTTTTAGATTGTGTTTTGGAATATTAGTTTCGTTATATTATTTATGCTATAATTTTTGTTCCATTTCTAAAACTGAATCTTAGCAATTAGTAACAACAACTGTATCCTTATATGATGTTGAGTTACTATACTTCATAGCAAATGGTCTTACTTTATTTATGTATGTACACATGTAGATCTAATTTACCACAGCCTTCTGCAAGTAAAGGATCTTACTCAAAGGTTGGGTTTTCTTATGATGGGAATGGAAAAGAAGAAACCCATATTTCAGAAGATGATGATGGTGAAGATTTTAATAGTGATGATAGCAATAATGAAGGAATGGAAATAATTGCTAAAGAATATGGGGTTAAAAGGTATGGTTGGCTTGTCTACATGGATGACCTTGTGCACATGCTACTCATAATGTTGAACTGAATATATACTTATATCCTTTCAAATACCTTTTTTTTTCTATACCATCATTCACGTAGTTCAATTAAAATGAAAATAGTCTAGTTTTAATTATTAGTCTTAGGAAGAGAGTTTAAGAGTTTGTTTTTCCCCTATAGTATGTTAATATTATAATATATTAGCATTTTGTAGAAAATAATATTGTTTTTCTAAATTAAATTTTTAAATAGTAAGGTTTTTGAAAAGTTTAGTGTTTATATTTTGTAGCAAGAGACACTGAAGCATATTTGATCTTCCCTCTAATTCAGTTTAGAAGAATCACATTCTCCTTTGTATGGAAGCAAAGAATTTGAGAACACCGAAAGCCTAAAATTGTGCTACTCAAGTGTGCAACCTGTAAAGGAACCATTCACTAAGTAATGGAATTCATATATATACCTTCAAATTCAATCACAGAATTTAGTTTTATGTACTTGGATATAAAAATAAATTATTAATACTATTTTTCAAACATTTATGCCAATCATATATATATATATATATGCATTGAATTATTTTTTTAAAACTTGCTACTTTCTAAGAAAAACTTTCCAAATAGTTGGGCAAAGTTATCAATAACAACAGAAAAAAGTCTTAAATTTCAGCAATAGCACAAAATTTTCTGTAATTAATAGAGACAAACCTGTGACAAGAGGCATAGAAGCGATTCGACGTGGTTTCTAGCGATCTCCATTTTTATCTGAACGATCTCTGCACATATATCCATTTTCCCTATTACTCGTAGTTATCGGGAAGGAACTTCTATTGAACATTTTTGTCAATTTCTTTGTGCAGGTCAAGGTCCAGATCACGGTCCTACTCTCCTTCGTACTCAAGGCGTTATTCACGTATTATTCATTTTGATGATATTCACCGGAGCAAACCAAGGACACCTAAAATAGAATACATAACTGAATTTGGGAGCTCTGGAGAAGCAGATGAACCCAGGCTTGAAGGATTTTCTCCACCAAGATCTCCTACATCTCAAGTTGATATGTTAAACCGGTCGGAGCACTGGACCTTTAATTCTTGCCAAGATAGATTGGACAGTCTTTTCTCTGTGCAGCATATCTCTCATATTGTTGTCTGAGGCAATTTTTTGTGGTTTAGAATAGATCAGGACTAGGTTTGTTGGGGTAACTTCCATTGTCTTTGAGCTGTTTTTTATTTAGAAGTAGAATTTAAATGTTTTTCCTCTGAGGTGTAATAACTTGTAGTGTTGTATTGTTGTGGCATCAAGTATCTTATGTAAAAAACTACAAACATATTATGCCATATCATTTGATATTTCTTTTTCAATTGTCCTTCTCCAGTACAAATATTAGTGGTTAGTTTGACTTGATGTCATGAAAAATTTCATAATCTAAAATAGTGGAATGAAACTTCTTTGTCCTTTGGTAATTACCGAAGGCTTTTGTCCTTCGGTAATTACTGAAGGCTTTTGTCCTTCGGTAATTACCGAAGGCTTTTGCCCTTCGGTAATTACCGAAGGACAAAGGCCGTCGGTAATGGTTAGCGACAAACGATTTACCGACGGCTTTTTGACCTTCGGTAAGCCGTCGGTAATTGGCTATTACCGACGGATTTTGACTGTTTCCGAGGGATTCTGGCCTTCGGTAAAGTCCTCTGTTCCCGAAGTGCACCAATCTCACTTATTCCCAACTTCTTCCGCTTTTCTTTTTCATTTGCATTGAGCTCTTCTTCATGCTTTTCTTCTTTTCTTTTCTTTTTCTCATGAATTTTCTTTTCACAACATTTGAGCTTAATGCTTTTCATTTGCTTTTCAATTTTCCCCCATACAACCCCAAATTTGATTTTGTGTTTGAGTGAATCCTACCGTTCGTTCACTGTTCCTTAGTGTTTCTTTATCATTTTAATCGGTGCAAATTGTTGTTTGAGTTTAATTCCAGCCTTATTCATTATTTTCAGTTTTGTCATCGTCTTGTGCTTAATACTGTAGTGTTACTCTGTCAATTGTTTTTGAATATGTTCCAGCTATAATTTTTTTGGTTTTTACGTGTGTCTAATGCAGTGATAGCTCGTTCTTGATCATATAAGCAATAAGACATTGTCTAGCTTTGATCACAAGAGCTAAAGCAATGACAAAAGCTTATTCTGTTTCGTAATTCTGCATAAAATGCGTTTTGGATTAATGTGGTCAAATCTGTTTTCGTCCAGATTTTTGGCATTTTAACCTTTGTATGAGTTTTTCTACTGTGTTGGAATGTGTTTCAAGTGATTGCAACTCAAATGCATCTCAGCAATGTAAAATGAATTATCCAGTTCATTCCAACTTGATTTCCAAATTTGCATGTCGATCTTACTGGTGTGATCCTATGCATACTTTTTTCTGGCAAGATTATTGATTCTAATGCTTGAGACAAGTGTATTTGATGCATTCATACATGTTTCAAGTGTTAACAATCAGAAATCATCACTGAATTTCAAAAAGAGTAGATAAGTTGATCATATTTCCAGTATTCCTCATTCTTTCAATTTTTTTTTTCATCACAAGCTATGCACCATGCTGACTTCTTTGTTGTTTCATGGGCTTTAAGTTCTCCTAGCTCACATGTTCAAGCTATATCTAGTTGTTTAGGAATTGTCGTATATATTTCTTGATCCAGCCAGCTTTATTTCTTTTGCAGTTTTAAATTGTTGTCAAATTTCCTGCATTTTAAGCAACTCATAGGGTGGTTTTGAGATTCTGCATATTTCAGTGCTAAGTAAACATTTGTACAAGTGCTTTTGACCATTTAAAACTTGTGCACACTGTTTATTTGGTCCTTTTCCAGCCAATGTGCAAAATCACCTTTTAAACCACCAATTTTGCTTGAAAATTGCAAGTAGCCAAGTCATTGTAAAATTCTGAGTGTTTTGGTGCTGTTTGCTTGATTGTGCAATCATATTTGGTGAATTGAAATTTGTCTTTATTGTTCATCTGGTCATTATGTGCATCTAGCCGAAACATATAAGACAAAACACCAACTTTTGATGCATTTTGGGAAGTGAATTAGTCAAATTCTGCACTGCACATCCCTTAGCTGTTTTATGGATTATACACGTCCCATTTCACATTGTAAAACTGTTTGAAATGTCAATTACACGTTTGCACCACTGCTATCCAGATTCACCACTGCTGTTTCCCATATTTTGCCACAAATTTCTAGTGCAGTTTCTGTTTTCTACTATTTAACACTTTCACAATTAGAAAGTCCATTTTGGATTGGCAAAAGCTAGGGGATTTTTGTATCAACCACTTCTAAATTATTATCCAAGTATACGTCAAAGATAAAAAGCATATACAGCCCCTTGATAACGGTCTAAAAACTGTTATTTTCATGCTTAAATTTGATATCAAAACACACCCTTTGTGGCTTAGAATGAGCTTAGAATCAAGTAAAACACTTCGTTGAGTCATGTGAAGCAAGGAGGACTTAGACTCATGAAAGAAGAAGAAAAAGGATGAAAAGAAGAGTCAAGTGAACTACTCAGCGCCCAAATCCAACGCGGAGCGTCCAAAGCGATTAGAAGCAAACCGTTGAGCGGTGATACTGACCGCTGAGCAGTGGCGCGATTAAAGGGAAACCGCTGAGCGGTTAAATTAGGCGCTCAACGGTTGTCTATTGGGCTTGGGCTTAAATTCTGTTAATTTTTTGCCTTATAAATAGCCCCAATGCGATTCAAATTGTAATCTTTTGGCAGGCAGAGACGTCCAGAGTTGTTCTACACACCTTAGAGGAGGTTCCTTGGATGCTTAGGCTCCAATCTACCAAATTTAGGGTTTATTCTTCCATTCTTTCATTGTATTCCATCTAGTTTCACCATGTCAATGGTGAACTAAACCCTTTGTTGTTGGGGAACAATGTAGTAGGCCCTTTAAACTTCAACAGCATAGCGGTTCCAGCTGACAATGCAACCAGCATGGTGATGAGTCCGACGCTCATCCAGTTAGTCCAGAACAACCAATTCCATGGACTGTCAAATGAAAATCCTTACAAGCATTTGACTATTTTTGGTGGGATTTTCAACACGGTCAAGATAACTGGAGTGCCGGATGACAACATCAAACTTAGTTTGTTTCCTTTCTCTCTTGGAGGAAATGCAAAAGATTGGTTGCATTCTTTCCCTAAAGGAACTTTCAGGACTTGGGAAGCTGTAGTACAACAATTTGTTTCTAAATTCTTTCCTCTTGCAAGGATCTGTCAAGGGAGGCTAGAGATTTCTGCATTTAAACAAGGAAGAGAAGAAACTCTTGGAAGGGCATGGAATAGATTTAAAGGCTTGTTAAGAAAGACCCCAGTCCATGGGTTCGATAAGACTTCATATTTGCTTGTTTTTCTTGGAGGTCTATGCCTTCAGTCCAAAATGATGTTAGATGCCTCAGCTGGAGGTAGTATTTGTAAGAAGACTGAAGATGAAGCTTATGATTTGATAGAACTTATGGTTGACAACGAAGCAGCACATGACACACATGTTGATGCTATTCAGGAACTCGCAATGATTCGAAATGACGTGATGACACAGTAGTTGGAGGAAGTGACAAGAAGACTTGCTGATTTATCACAGACAGCTATAGAAATTCCAAAGGCCCCACAAATGTTTCATTTCAACCCTTTTCAGAGAAGTACAGAATCCGAAGATATTTTCCAGCGAATTTTGAAGAAAAGCGTTTGTGTTGTTGACTGTGTGGAGAAAGGTAGGAGAGAGGAGGCTTATGAAGTTGTTACTAGAAGTGGAAGAATTGTAAAAGAAAGAGAGGTTGATAAACAAGAAAGTATAGAAGAAGAAAAGAATCAAAACGAGGAAGAGAAAGAAAAAAATCTGTGGAATGAGAAACAGAAAGAAGAAGCTGAAAAGTTCAAAGAGAAGGAGTATGAAAAACCACTGCCATATCCAAAAATATATTCCAGAAAAGAGAAACAAAGACAATTTGATCGTTTCATGGAGACTTTCAAGAAATTGGAAATAACCATTCCATTCTTTGAGGCACTCTAGCAGATACCCTCTTATTCAAAGTTTTTGAAAGAAATTATTACGAAAAAAAGATATGCCGAGAAAGAGACAGTTGAAGTAGAAGGGAATTGCAGTGCTATCATTCAACGGTCATTACCTCCTAAATCATCCGATCCTGGGAGCTTCACTATTCCTTGTGCTATTGGAGAGTTAGAGGTTGGGAAAGCTTTGATCGATTTAGGAGCCAGTATAAATCTGATGCCCCTGACTATGTTTAAAAAGTTAAAAGGGGTAGAGCTCAAACAAACGAGAATGGTTGTTCAATTAGCTGATCACTCAAATATCCTTATGGAATTGATGAAGATGTAATTGTCAAGGTTGATAAATTCTTGTTTCCAGTGGACTTTGTTGTTATGGAGATGGAAGAGAATGGGGACGCACCTTTAATTCTTGGAGGATCGTTCATGAAAACCACCAGAATTGTTATTGATGTGGAAAAAGGGAAGCTTAAGGTCCAGGTGCAAGATGAAGAGGTGAACTTTGATGTTTTCCAAGCTATGTCACATCCTAAAGACGACAATTCATGTTTCCAGATGGACCTGGTGGAGGAAATCTGTATGAGACAAGAGAATAGAGTTCGTAACATATCCATGTTAGAAAGAACTTTGACTAACGAATGTGAGGATCTGAACGAGGAGGAGGATAAGTTCCATCAGAAATGTATACAGGAATTAGAAGCAGCAAAAGAAGTTTCACCAGAAAAAGCACTCTTTGAACAGATGGATTGCACAGAAAAAGCTTCAGACAATAAGATTGAACTGAAGGAATTGCCAACACATCTGAAGTATGTGTTCTTGGAAGATAACGAAAGAAAGCCTGTCATTATTAGTGCTTCATTATCTCAAGAGGAAGAAAGAAAATTGGTGGAAATTCTCAAAGAAAACAAAGGTGCCATCGGTTGGTCTATTACTGATCTCAAGGGTATAAGTCCGACTTATTGTATGCATAAAATTCTGATGGAAAACGATTATAAGCCTGTTGCTCAACCACAAAGGAGACTTAATCCTGTCATGAAAGAAGTTGTGAGAAAGGAGGTATTGAAGCTATTAGAAGCAGGGATTATTTATCCAATCTCTGATAGCAAATGGTTGAGCCCAATTCAAATAGTTCCAAAAAAAGGAGGAATGACTGTTATTCACAATGAAAAAAATGAGCTTATTCTGACAAGGACAGTCACAGGGTGGCGGATGTGCATTGACTATAGGAGATTAAATACAGTCACCCGGAAAGACCATTTTCCTTTACCTTTCATGGATCAGATGTTGGAAAGATTAGCGGGGCAAGCTTATTATTGCTTTCTTGATGGATATTCTGGATACAATCAAATAATGGTGGACCTTGAAGATCAAGAGAAAACAACATTTACCTGTCCCTTTGGAGTATTTGCCTACAGAAAAATGCCATTTGGACTATGCAATGCTCCTGCGACTTTTTAGAGGTGTATGCAAGCAATCTTTGCGGATTTTCTGGAAAAAAGCATTGAAGTCTTTATGGACAATTTTTCAGTTTTTGGAGATACTTTTCAAAGATGCTTGTCTAATTTGGATGCAGTTCTCAAAAGATGTGTTCAAACAAATCTTGTTTTGAATTGGGAAAAATGTCATTTTATGGTTACAGAAGGTATTGTGCTAGGCCACAAAATTTCGGCCAGGGGAATTGAAGTTGATAAAGCAAAGGTTGAGGTAATTGAAAAATTTCGACCACCAACAAATGTTAAAGGAGTCCGAAGTTTCCTTGGTCATGCAGGATTCTATCGACGTTTTATTAAGGATTTTTCAAAGGTTCCAAAGCCTTTAAGTAATCTGCTTGCTAAAGAGATGCCATTTGTGATGAGCCCATAATGTTTGCAAGCTTTTGACAGTCTGAAGCAGAGACTAATTTCTGCCCCAGTGATTGTGGCGCCTGATTGGCATAAAGAGTTTGAACTTATGTGTGATGCTAGCGACTATTTTATAGGTGCTGTGCTGGGACAAAGAAGAGGAATGGTTTTCCATGCTATTTATTATGCTAGCAAAGTACTGAATGAGGCTCAATTGAATTATGCCACCACAGAAAAAGAATTCTTGGCCATAGTGTACTCGTTGGAGAAATTCAGATCATATCTCATTGGATCTAAGGTGATCATTTATACAGATCATGCAGCTATAAAGTATTTACTAACGAAACCTGATTTGAATCCAAGATTGATTAGATGGGTACTTTTGCTACAAGAATTTGATGTAGAAATTCGTGACAAAAAGGGGAGTGAAAATGTGATTGCTGATCATTTATCCCGGTTAGTCAATGAAGAAGTGACGAGTAAGGAGAAAGAAATCTGGGAATCTTTTTCAGATAAAGCTCTTTTGTATATTCATCAAAGACCTTGGTTTGCTGATCTAACCAACTTCAAAGCTGTAGGTGTTATTCCGGAAGGATTCAATTGGCAACAGAAAAAGAAGTTCTTACATGATGCCAAACAATTCATTTCGGATGATGCATATTTGTTTAAGATAGGAGCAGACAATCTGTTGAGAAGACGTGTCACTGAAGCAGAAGCAGAAGACATTTTGTGGCATTGTCACAATTCTCCTTATGCAGGTCATTATAATGGAGAACACACTACCGCAAAAGATTTACAAGCAGGATTTTATTGGCCGACTTTGTTTAAAGATGCTCATAATCATGCTCGAAGCTGCGACAAATGCCAGAGGACAGGGACTATCTCAAGGAGGCATGAGATGCCACTACAGGGCATTTTGGAAGTTGAAGTCTTTGATTGCTGGGGTATTGATTTTATGGGACCCTTTCCTCCGTCATTCAATAATGAATATATCTTGGTAGCTGTAGATTATGTGAGTAAGTGGGTTGAAGTTGTTGCATGTTCTAAAAATGATGCTAACACCGTGATCAAATTCTTAAAAAGACAAATCTTTTCACGTTTTGGAACTCCCAGGATCCTCATTAGTGATGGGGGCTCCCACTTCTGCAATGCTCAGCCAGCTAAGGTACTTAAACATTATGGAGTGAAACATAAGGTAGTTGCACCTTATCATCCGCAGACGAATGGTCAAGCTGAAGTTTGTAACAGGGAAATCAAAAGAATTTTAGAAAGACTGTCACATTTTCAAGAAAAGATTGGTCACAGAAGTTAGACGATGCTCTCTGGGCATATAGAACGGCCATGAAAACGTCTATGGGGTTATCTCCTTTTCAGTTAGTATATGGAAAAGTGTGTCATTTGCCAGTTGAAATGGAACACAAAGCTTGGTGGGTGTTGAAATTTTTGAATTTTGACCCTGAGAAGGCTCAAGGGAAACGAGGCAACCAGCTACTAGAACTTGAAGAAATGCGGTTGCATGCTTACGAGTGATCCAGGACCTACAAAGATAAAGTGAAGTTTTATCATGACAGGAAGTTGATTAAGAGAACTTTCCATCCAGGAGATTTGGTTCTAATATTCAACTCGCGGCTAAAGTTATTCCCCGGGAAACTGAAATCAAAATGGTCGGGACCTTTTGTGGTGAAACGTGTATTCCAAAGTGGAGCAGTGGAATTAGAATCTTCGACTGAAGATGATCAGCAACAGAGTTGGATCGTGAATGGCCAAAGACTCAAACACTATGTAGGAGGAGATGTGGAGCAATTTGCCTCAGTCATGTTATGTGTTGATCCATGAGGTTTGGGTCAGGCTCGTGACATTAAACAAGCGCTACTAGGAGGCAACCTAGAGTTTCTTCTTACACTTTTGCATTTTAAATTCTTAGAATAGGTTGAATTTTAATTTTGGTGTGAAAATTTGGTTAAGTAAGGGCTTTCCAAGCATGGCCTTGATCATATGACATACACATGCAATTCAATCAATAATCAAGATTAAGTCAATACCATTCATGATTCCCTGTAAACAGTGCACACAACAATAAAACTCTGAAGCTCAATACCTCACATAATCAGGCTTTCTCACTTCTCACATGAATCCTGCTTAGCATCAAAATCACAATCATGAATCACTTACTCATCTTGTTCACATAGCTAGTGAACCATCAACCTGGATATCAACATTCACACATTCTCAATTATCATCCACAATCAATCATCAATAGTAAACAACTCATCATGCAATAAATTGGAACCATTATCCGAATAAGTGTACAAGACAAGCATAGACTCAAACTTAAATTTAACCTATACTACTAATTCAAAGTACAAAGAAAAAGAGAAAGAAAATCCCTGTCAGTGCTTGGCATCCATCAGTAGATGCCATCAGCGCAGATCCTCATTTGAGTCATCATCCTCCTCCTCCTGGGCATCCTCAAAATCTTCATCATCCTCCTGGTCATCATCCTGTCCTCCTGAAGTTCCAGCAGCTCTGGACCCACTACCATGTGCCTATCCTCGAGGCCAAGCCATCACACTACGGAACTCATCCACAGTCCACCTGTGCATTGGTGGCTAGTCATAAAGTCTTATGATCATATCGGTAATGGCCTCCTACCCTCTGTAAATGGACTCCATCCTCGCCTCCATCATAGACATGTACATGTCTCTCATCTGGAATGGCTCAGGCTGCTCTGCTGGTGCATCTGCAAGCTCATCCTTCTGCTGTGCTGCTGCCCTCCTAGGACGTCTCCTTGGGACTGCTCTAGTTGGCTCGTCCCCTCTACAATACTGACGAAAATAGGAGGCATTAATAGCACTCCTTGGCCTCTCGGAAGGTGGAACTGAAGTGTCCACTCCTGCCTACTGACACAAATAGGTAATCAGGGACGGATGTCCCAATGGCATCCTGTTGCTCACAGTGTTGGCGCAACTCATAATCTCACTAGTAATAATCTTACCCATATTCACGTCCATCTGCCCAAGATCCGATGCAAAGTAATATCGGAAACATGAGAGCATGGCTGGATGTTGGCATGTGTAAATGCCATCCAGTATTTGGCTAGGGGATAAGGATGTTCACTGATGCTCCGTTCGGGTTTCTCTAAAAATGCCTCCCAGGGATGCACATTACTCGCTCTATCTCCTCATAATCCCTGGCCTCCCCCAGTATAGCAGCATACCTGCACTGCTCTCCTGGCCACTCAGTCCCAAGAAAAGTGTTGATGGTGTCAGGATCATAGCTGATCAAGTGTCCACATACATAGCTCATGTACCTCCCTACAGACACTCCTCCTCTCGACAAGGCATTGGCATAAAATTCCTTCACCAACTCAATATTGGCTGGTGCTGGATAAGTCGTCAGTCTCTCCCACCCTCGCCTCTCAATCTCCAGACCAAACTCTGGAGCCAAGTCAGGAATGTACATGGCTTTTCTCTCCATCAGTAGTCGCCTCTCCTGGACTATAGCAAAATGTTCCTCATGCTTCCTTGAAAGAAACCTTGAAGAATAGAATCTTCTAGGTCTCTCTGGTTCCTTCCTTTTATTGCCCATTGTCTTAACTCTTTTTGAGGTAGACATTCCTGCATAAATCAATTTCATCCAACAAAAATTCACAGAAACATCATTAGAGGTTAGTGCATCATCAAATCATATAATTCTTTGAGGAAAAACAGGGCTCCTCAACACACAAGCATAAAAAATTTCAACATTTAGGAAAAACAGCTGTAGACCGCCCAACATCAAAGGAGACCGCCCAGGCGGTTTGCCTCAAATCGCACCACCGCTCAGTGCCAAAACATACCGCTCAGCGATGGCGGCTAGGGTTTTTCAAAATCCTTGCCTTTTTTATCCTAATCTCCACTCTTTTGCTAAAATCATCAATCTAGACCAAAATCATGCATAGAAATCAAAAGCCCTAATTTATCATGTTCCTAAACATGAATTTGCATACTTACTTGAGTGGAGATTGTGAATGCTTGCAGAAAAATTGCTTAATTGATGATGTATGTCCTCTCCAATGCAAGTCCCTCAACCAAAAACCCCAAAACTTTGACAAAGTATTGGTGAAAAATTGAATTTTTGGTGAGTGGGTGAATGAGAAAGTGAGGAAATCTCTCTAAAATGCTTTTGAAATTGAAAGAAGAGTGCCAGGGCTTAGGGAGACCGCTCAGGCGAAATGCAAAGAAGGGTTTCAAAGTGAAAAATGTGAAAAACCGCTTAGCTTTTAAGCAAAGCCCAACCCATCAGTGCCGCAACCGCTCAACGGTTTGCGCCTGATTTCTCTTCTTCCTCTTTTGCTTTCTTTTGAGTAATCTTCCCTTCTAGCACTTAATTTCAACCTTCAATTTTCAAATATATATCTTTCCCCTCTCAGATGCAATCATTAACATGTGTTGAAAAATTGGCAAGTGTACCAAATCGTACAAGTAAGATAAATGGTAAGACCAAGTATCGTTTTTCCCAAGAGACTCGTATGGCTTTCTCGTTCGCGTGAATTAAAATAATAAGACTTGAAAAAATAAAAATTAATAAATTGGTTTTGAGACAAAATATATTAACATGCAAAGATAAAGTTGATTCAATTGACAAACGAAAACAATGGAGGAATGGATGTTGTTGGGTACTAACAATTTCATCTATTCCGCTCTCTCTTACATACTACCCTTGAATATTAGATTGATTCAATTGTTATGCGACTTTCTTAGCCTCCCCTTAACCCAATCCCTCGGTGAAAAGGGCCTAATATTAACAACTGGCTTGCTATCCCTAGCCTCCCCTAGTAATTAATACCGCATTATAAATAGAAGTTAACGCAATTGATCGTCCTACCCCTATCCCTAGGTGGTATTGCAAAATCAAGAGATTACTCACCAGTTCATCTCATTATTGTACGTCCCCATATCAATAACGACAAACATCAATATACCGAATGAGTTAAACGATAAAGGCCTTAAGCACAGATGATAACCCAACAATAATCAATCAANACATATGGAGACCATATAAATATTCAATAGTTTCAATAAGAGAGAGCATCAAAAGATTACATGGTTTTCCCCAACAACAATAGGGTTTAGTTCACCATAGACATGGTGAAACTAAATGAAAAATGGAAGAAGAATGGAAGAGCAAACCCTAGAAAAGATGAAAAGGAGCCTAAGCATCCAAAAGATCCTCTCTAGAGAGCAAAATTAGGTCTAGCCGTTCTCCCCTATCAAAAGAATGACTCTGAATTCGTGATAGGGGTATTTATAGGTGAGGAGCGCATCAAAAACAGGCCCAAGTCCAGCGTGCCACCGTCGGGCGGTTTAAGTGTGCCGCTCGGCGGTTTCCCATAACCTGCCGCAATCGTCCGGCGGCAATCACCACCGCCTGGCGATTTCCCATATCCTTTTGCCGTTGCCCGGCGGCAATCGCTGGCGCCTGGCGGTTTCCCTCAGTGACATTTTCCATGTCTACTCCTCGTCCTGGACCGCCCAGCGGTTTAAGTGTGCCGCTGGGCGGTGCGTCGACTCTTCAAAACTTCATTTTTCTACTCTTTTCTTGAGTCAACGACCTGTATCTTCAACTCCATTCTTACTTTGCTCAAATTAGATACAAAACAGTGCAAAATAAGCATAAAATCGCTAAAAAAAACTTTTGACTCTCTCCAGACTCATTTATTGAGTTTTGCTTGATTCTGAGCTCATTCCAAGTAGTAAAGGGTGTAATTTGGTCCAAATTGACATATGAAAATAACTGTTTTTCAACCTTCATCAACACCCCAAACTTAGAATTTTGCTTGTCCTC
>NW_014542182.1:68591-74898 GCF_000741045.1 Vigna radiata var. radiata
TAACAAAATATTCAACATTTAAGCACCACTCTCACCAATGTCTCTCATTCCCAATTTTTCCCTTTTCTTTTTCTTTTGCATTGAGCTCTTCTTCATTCTTTTCTTCTTTTCATTTCTTTTTTTGATGAATTTTGTCTTTTCACAATAATTGAGCTCAATGCCTTTCATTTGCTTTTTCAATTTTCCCCCGTACAACCCCAAACTTGAACCTTTTCATCACATACAAGTTACCTCATCCCAACTCAAGGTAGAGAATTTCAAAACAAGGGATTACATCCTGTTTAAGGCGAAAAGAGCCTATTATTAATTATCGGCTTGTTATCCCTAGCCTCCCCTAGCAATTAATAATGCATTAAGAAAAGAAGCAAAAACAAATGATCATCCTACCCCCTATCCCTAGGTTGGTATTGCTTAATAAAGGAAATTCTCACCAGTTCATGACAGTACTGTACGTTCCCGTATCAATAGAGACAAACAACAGTTATCGAATGAGTTAAACGATAAAAGCATTAAGCGCAGATGAGAACCCAACAATTGATAATCAAAGCATATGAAGAATCATATAAATAAACAAGAGTTTCAATAAAAGAGAGTTTCAAAAGATTACATTGTCATGGTGAACTTAGATGAAAATAATGGAAGAATGGAAAAGCAAACCCTAGATAAGATGAAAAGGAGCCTAAGCATCCAAGAGATCCTCTCCAGAGAGTGAAAATTAGGTATGGCCGCCCTCTTCTGTAAAAAGAATGATAATGAAATCGTAACAGGACTATTTATAGTTGAGGAGCGTCATAGAAAACAGGCTCAGGCCCAGCGGACAACCGCCCGGTGGCACACTTAAGCCGCCCGGCGGTTTGCCCCTAATCGCGCCACCGCCGGTCGGTAAGGGGCCACCGCCTGACGGTTTGCCTCTAATCACAAATCCGCCCAGCGCCCACGCCAGGTGCCTTCTCCTCGCCTTGGACCGCCTAGCGGTGAATTTTGCCGCCAGGCGATTTCTTGACTTTTCTTTTCTTCAATTTTCTTCCTCTATCTTGAGTGTAAGACCTTCATCTTCAACCTCAATCTTTACTTTCATTAAAATCACTACAAAACAATGCAAAACAATCATAATATCGCTAAAAACAGCTTTTGACTCTCGACTGACTCATTTATTGAGTTTTACTTGATTCTCAGCTCGTTCTAAGTCTTAAAGGGTGTAATTTGGTCTAAATTGACATATGAAAATAATTGTTTTTCAACCATTATCAATTGCCTTCCAGGTAGTGCTTGTTTAATGTCATGAGCCTGACCCAAACCTATTTAGCACTCATCAGTAAGTGCTTCTCCTTCCAACACCCTTCAGTAGGTGTTCTTACCTTGTATCCTTCAGTAGATACATAAAAAATTTAGCATCCCTCAGTAGATGCTACCCAAATAATGTTCAAAAATTCAATAAAGTAAATGTACCAAATCAAATACCCTAAAACTACAAATGTTTATACAAAGTGGGATTTAGATAAAATCAATTCATTCCATCCCGGTTGGGTTCTTCATCAACCCAACTCATCAGTTGCTTTCTATCCACTCTCTTTATGGCTCTGGTGAATGGTTTCCTGATGTCCAGCTTGCCATCTTCTCGATTCTTAATAACAAGCCACTTTTTATCTTTGAATCTCACTTGCGCTCCTATTGGAAGTGATGTATATTCAGTGTGGATAATGCCTCCTTTGTCAACCTCCTCATCTTCAGGTACCTGCAAAACATTACAACTATTAGAATTGGTACCTATAGTGTTGTCCTTTAGTGCAGCTTCTCTTCTTGACTTCTTATGCCTGGCCCTTTTTTAATTCTAGTACTTTTCTCTTTAAAGCCAGTATAAAATAGTACATTCTCTTTGTCTCTCATCATGATCCTTGCATCATGGAGACTGATAGACATCTTGGATGTGGCCATGAAAGGTCTTCCAAGAATTACTAGAATTCTTTCTGCATCTTCCATGTTCATGATGATAAAATAAGCTAAGAATTCTAACTGCTCCACCCGAACAAGTACATTTTCCACCATATCAAATGGTGTTTTAACTGAACCATCCGTCATTGTCACTGTGAGATTAGATGGCTTTAACGTTAGCCCTCCAATTTTCTTAAACAAACGCATGGGCATCATGTTAATGCTAGATCCAGAATCTATCATTGCTTCTCTTATATCAACCTCATTGATCTTACATGCCAAATTCAAGCAACCTGGATCTTTTACTTTAAGCAGATAATTCCTTGGAGGTTTGATGGGTGTCGCAACCCATACAAATTTGATTGCATATTAGAAATGCAGTATAGCTAGGGAATGACCTCTAGGTCATCTCTCAAAGACCAATTTTGCGGTTCGAGAATCGAGTCTAACACGAAAAAAGGGGGGAGGTTGAAAAGGGTTTTTTTTTTTTGCAAAAATTAAAGAACTCAATATAAAGACACAGATGTAAACAAACTAATTTAAGCTAGCATGGTAATTAAACTAACACTATTAAAAACCTTAGACAACATTCAAACATCAAATACTCTTGCAAACAAATTAACAAACACAGTTAAAATTAGTTAAACTTCACACTAATTCAAACACATTAAACTCAACCTAGCAACTAAATTAATTAAAAACCAAGGAAACCAACAAGCCTAATTTAATGCTAACAAATTACTTGACATAATGGAAATAAACAAATGAATTTAAAAGTCCAAATGGCCTAGTAAACCTCCATGGCCGTGACCTCACTTGTACCATATCCAAACTTGACTATCTTGCTTCACTAAGCCACCAAATGTGTTGACTTCTTATCCCATGTGCACCATTCTCCAAGAAATTAAACATGTGCATTCCAAAAGCAATAAAACCGTCCTCTCTCTTCAACCATGCAGCAAAGAATAAAATGAAACCACACACCAAGACACAATTTATGTGAGCTATGCAAAGAGTTTCTACAAAAGTTGCTTCAAAGACCAATGTGTAAATGGAAGATACTTTGAATGCTTCACCCAAGGTGCCATGTAAGCAAAGTAAAAGCAAAATAAACATCATAAACTTCCATTCTCTAGTTCTATTCTCGGCAGCCACAATGCAAGTAAAAGACAAAGTTCAAAAGTGGAAACCTTCCTTGAGTCAAAACAAGCATCTTTTGTGTTGGTCGAAAAATGACAAAAACTTAAATGAAGCAAATTCTTCTCTCCTACAAGCACTAAACGGTTTCTCTTCAAGAACCATGCATCCAAAAGCTTTCTTTTACACTTCAATACCGAGAATGACTCAAAGAAACCAAAGTTCAAGTTGCAAATAACACAAGAACAATAAATCCAAACTTCTACTCATCAACCCAACTTCAACACTACCATTTCTTCAAATTTCTTTGCAAAAATGAAAATGATAACCAAGCTACCAATTCCAGCTCTATCCAGCCACAATAACAACCCCAAAATCTGGTTCCATCCTTGCTTCAAACATCAAAACCGAAAATGGCTCAAAACCGAAAACACCCAGACAAGCTCCCTCAAGGCATGTTCATACAAGAACCCTAAGAGAGAAGCTCTAAAACCAAAAGTATGAAGTGTGACCATGAGAGCATGGAGTGTGTTTCGGCAATTCCTCTCCAAATACCAAGATTTTCCCTCCAAATGGGGTCCACGATCAATTTTAAAACTCTAACCTAAAAGGCACGTGTCCTACATATGGGTTTTTTACAAAATTGTCCCTAAAAGGGTCCAAAACACCTAATTCTAATTAGGGACTTCTAGAAAACGAAATTACAACTATAATTAGAATCTAAATGACTAAATTTTGAGCCTTTGAATGTGTCACGCCATATCCCAATGCTCTAGATGATGTTTCCACATTTTCCCTGCAACTAGAAATGCACTTAATCAACTCAGAAAATCCAAATTATCACAATTACGAATTTCCGACCAAATTAAGCAGAAATTCAGAAATTCGTAATTTAAGCACGATTCTCTGGTTTATTTAAGTGCAATAAACTAAATATAGTTCAAGAAATAACGACTCATCAAGGTTGAATCTCAAATTTCTGCTCATCATCATCTTCATCTAAATTTATCATATCTCCAAGATAAAATTTCATTCTTGCAGGAATTTGTTTGATAATTGACGGCATAACAGTCATTTGATTATAAATTTGTTTGTTCTGCTCATTATGACTATCTCTTGCATCCTCTTCTTTTTCTCCTCCACTGTTGTGGCTACTCTCAATGGCTTCACCTTCCTCCTTTTGATTACTTCTTCCAATATCTACAACTTCCTTTTAAACTCTTCCTTCATCATTTGTCACCACAGCTTTGCATTCTTCTTTAGGGTTAACATCAGTATTAGCCCTGAACTGGTTCTTTTTAGTGGTTTCTACTCTTTTTGACAGTTGTCCAATTTGCATTTCTAGTGACCTAAAGTAGCTTGATCACTGGTGCGATTTGAATCATAGACTTTTATGAATTCATCAAATCTTCTACTCATATTTTGGACAATCTCTGTCAAATGTGAAACCTGCTACCACATAGTTAAAAGTTGTTGCTGCCTGAAGCCTCCTTGTTGCCCTGATGGGTTATTCTGCTGTTGACCAATACTTGGATGATTTTTCCAACCCTGGCTAGGATTGCCTTGATTGAAATTCCCTTGTCTAAACTGGTATTGGTTCCCTATATAGTTAGCTTCCTGCTGCATCTCCTCAGGTATAGCACATGGACCATTAATATGGTCTCCACCACAAAGATCACATAACTGTTGTGCTTGGGAAACATTACGAATCTCCTTTGGAAGTTGTGAAAGGATCTTTGTCAATGTATCTATCTTTTAGGTCAAAAGATGATTTTGAGCTAGCATTGCATCATTTGCAGGTAAGTGCAAGACTCCTCTCTGTTGTGTCGGTACGCCCCTTTCACTATACGCTTCTTGACCATTTGCTGCCATTCTCTCCATCAAGTCATAGGCTTCATCCTCAGTCTTCTGTTTGATATCACCTCCAGTTGAGGCGTTTAATATGATCTTTGATTGCATCTGTAGTCCTCCAATGAATGTAAGAACTATGGTTGTCTTATCAAATCCATGGATCGGGGTCTTTCTTAACAAGCTTTTAAACCTATCCCATGCTTGCCCGAAAGTCTCAATCATGCCCTGCTTGAATGATGAAATTTCCAATCTTCCCTTTGTAATTTTTTATTGTGGAAAATATTTCTTAACAAATGTTCTAGCCACATTCTCCCATGTAGTAAACGTTCCATCAGGGAAAGAGTTGAGCCATGTCTTAGCATTGCCTCCCAATGAGAACGGGAACAAGCTAAGCCTCACCATATCATCTGATACACCTGCCATATTTATGGTGTTGCATATTTCACTATGTTTGCTCTGAAACTGTTTGCTCTGCACTAGGTGTATAAGTGTTGGATTCATCACCATGTTGGTCGTTTGATCCGTACACATGACTATGCTTCTAAAATGGAAAGGGCCAACCATATCTGATTGGTCCGCAAGAATGCGTCTTAGAGGAGTTCTTTCAGCCATCTCCTCTATTCTTCTATCTGGTGAAGGTGATAGTAATCTGTTAGGTGAAGGAAACAAATCCCTAGATGGGCATCTGACTCTCCTTCCTCTTGCTTCGCTTAAGCCTTCAAAAAGAGGTTGCGTATTTTTCTTGCTCCTAGTATGTCTCGTCTCCTGTTGCATGCACAAGAAACACAAACCCTAGTAGCACTTTTTTATATATTATAAAAAAAAGTAAAATGATAAAAAGATAAAAAAAATATATACAATCAAGTCAAACTTAATCAGTTTACACTACTAGATAAGTTAAACCACGAGTTCCCGGCAACGGCGCCAAAAACTTGTTAAGTCCCTGGCAAGTGTACCAGATTGTTATCAAGTAATATAAACGGGTAAGTCCGAGTATCATTTTCCCAAAGGACTCTTAGGCCTTAACTTTCATGTAACCTAATCGCGTAAGACTTGAGAAAAAAGAATTAATTTGGTGGTGATATGCAAAGAACAAAAATAAACATGCAATGCAATTGTTTCAATTGGTTTTGAGAAACTATGGATGAATGGTGTTATTGGGGGTTTACAATTTCATCTTATCCACTCTCATATATCTACTCTTCTTATTTAATTCACTTATCTATCTAATTGCCATGCATACTTTCTTAATTACCCTTAACCCAATCCCTTGGTGAAAATAGCCTATTACTAACTACCGGCTTGCTATCCCTAGCCTCCCCTAGTAACCAATAATGCAATGCGATCTGAAGCAAATACAATTGACCATCCTACCCCTATCCCTAGG
>NW_014542182.1:75278-81197 GCF_000741045.1 Vigna radiata var. radiata
AAATAACCCTAAACTTGGTTGAATGGAGCCTAAGCATCCAAGGAACCTCCTCCAAGGTGTGTGGAATAGCTCTGGACGTTCTCTCTGCCAAAAGAATCCCTATCTAATTCGCACTAAGGCTATATATAAGCCCAAAAAGATAACAACTAGATTATAGAAAGATTTACAGAATCTAACTAAAAAAATGGACAACCGCTCAGGCGCCTAATTTGACCGCTCAGCGGTTTGCCTTTTGCTGCTCTGACCACTCAGCGGTCAGTTTTGTCGCTGAGCGGTTTCCCTCTAATCGCTATGAGCGCTCAGCGGACCATTCTGGCGCTCAGCAGCTTGTTTGACCCTTCTTTTCATCATTTTTCTCCTTCTTTCATGGGTCTAAGTCCACCTTACTTCACTTCCATCTTTATTTCATCTAAAAACCCTGCANAACAAGCATAATATCGCTAAAACCAACTTTTGACTCTCAAGAGACTCAACTAAGTGTTTTACTTGATTTAAAGCTCATTCTAAGCCATAAAGAGTGTGTTTTACTATCAAATTTAAGCATGAAAATAACGGTTTTTAGACCGTTATCAACAATCCACTCAGAGGATACATCACTTCCACGTGGGTCACAAGTAAGATTCAAAAGTAGGAATACAGAAATGACGTAACAAGTATAAGCTCAATATGTATGCATTCACATAGCAATATAGCACATAAACATGTTCAACAAATATATCAAACATTTAGCATAAGAACATGTAACACACCAACAACACATGTGTGTTATTAAGCAATGTGTTGTCAACATAAAAAACTAGAGTGATATAGAAATTATGTTGTCAACAATCTCAACAAAATCCTGCCAAAACAAGGGAAAACCAAGCATGAAACCCAGAAAACCCACTTTGATTCTCTTATTCTCTAACTTAAGCAATTTGCATGATTTCAAGCTAATTCTAAGTCATAAAGGGTGTGTTTTAACATCAATTCTAAGTATGAAAATAACGGTTTTTAGACTGTTATCACAACCCAAAACTTAGAACTTTGCTTGTCCTCAAGCAAACAAAATGCAACTTAATCTTCCACAAATCATCACAATGGTTCAACCTTTTCCAAATCCATATCTCAAGACAAGTCATCACTCAAATCAGCTCATCCATTGAATTTAATCAAGATGCACATATGCTTCAATTCAAACCATCACAGTGTTCTTCACAATTACATAAAATTCAACAGATGTTATCTCATGAAAGATCAATTAGCTAAGCATAGATATAATCACAGATTCATGGAATTATTCCTCACCAGACAAGGTGTTTCAATCAATCACTCAAGTGTTTCAAAAGGTCACTCCTTCCCTCTACTATCCACATGTCACATAGAAAAAAATTGCCATTCATTTGCCACGATCAAACATCATCACATACACATGTCATCACAAGTACTTTTCAAGGCTTAAAATGTGGTTGGGCTAACAAGGAAAATTTGTTTTTCTAGATCGCAAAATCCTTCAGTTAAGAGAGTCATTCAAACAATCATGGTTCAAGCACAAACTCTCTCTTTACCAATTTCACTCATTCCCAACTTTCCCTTTTCTTCACATTGAGCTTTTCTTTTCATGCTTATCTTTTCTTTCTTTTCTTTCTTTTCTAATGCATTTTTATTCAACACATTAGCTCAATTCCTAATTTTTTATTTTTCAACTTTCCCAACAACCCCAAACTTGAACCTTTAACAATACCACAACATTATTCTCAACCGAACTCAAGGCAAAGATTTTCAAAGGCAAGGATTTTCACATCTTGTTTAAGGCTTAGGTTTAAAAGGGTAGAACATAAAATGTTCCTTTTTCATATGCGACGAAAATTTCATTTGGCTAGAAAAGGGTTTATTCAAAAACGGCCTTGATGATATGATAGATACATGCAATTCAATCAATCACAAAAACTCAGGCAATAATCATTCATGCTTTCAAGTAGATAGCAAATATATCAATTAAGAACTCTAGAGCTCAAATGACACAAGCTTATTCCAACATCCAGAAGAATACCCTGCTTAGCCTCATAACCACAATCACAAAATCACAATGCACTTGTTCACATAGCTAATGAACACTCCACCTGTATATCAGCATATGGCAATCTCAATCATCATTCAATAGCAAACATCATCAAGCACTTATCTCATGCAATCAAACAATCAAAGCATCATAATAGAGAAGCTTCAGACCAAGTACATTGACCTACACCACTCAACAGAAGCAAACCTATACTAAGAATTCAAATTACAAAAACAAAACAAAAGATAAGAAAATCTTGGGTTGCCTCCCACTAAGCGCTTGTTTAACGTCATGAGCCTGGCCCAAACCTCTCTAGCACTTATCAGTAAGTGTCATCCTTACCAACACCCTTCAGTAGATGTACCTTCCTGAATCCTTCAGTGAATACACAATCAACAAAGCATCCCTCAGTGAATGCTATCCAAAAAAAATTGTTTAACAATGTCCAAAAATTACAAAACCAAATTAGCAAAATAATGTTCATAAATCACTGGGGTGCCTCCTAACAAGCGCTCTTTTAATGTCACTAGCTTGGCCCAATAAAGCTCACATTCCATCCTTCACGTTGTTGTCTTCTTCATCTTCATCACACCAACTCATCAACTGCTTCCGGTCCACCTTCTTGACTCTCCTAGAATAGTGAGCTTCAATCTCTATCACTCCATTCTCTTGAAAGCCTTTCACCACCCACAACTTCTTCTTCTATCTTAAGGTGTACCTAGCTTGAATGATGCATCCTTCAAGTCAAAGTGGATTGTCCCTCCTTTGTCAACTTCCTCCTCTTCCTTTACCTGCATGAAAACACAATTATTACCTTTGTTGACCACTTTCGCAAATTTAGGCCAAACAACCGCTGCATCCTTCTTTGAAGCTTTATACTTAGCCTTCTTTTTTACTCGCATCAGCTTCTCTTTGGAGACATTATAAATCACCTTTTCTTCTTGGTCTTTAAGCATAATCACCCCATCATAAACACTTATGACCACAAAATCAACCAGGAATTTAAGGCTTCAAATGTGAATCACCACGCCCTCCACCACACCATAAGGTTTCTTTGATGATCCATCCGCCACAACCAAGGAAATATTTGTTGGCTTCAATGTCAGACCACCAATCTTCTTCAGCATAGATAAGGGCATCAAATTAATACTTGACCTTGAATCAAGTAAAACTCTCCCTATCTTCACACTCCCAATGGCACAAGGAATTGTAAGGCCTCCTAGATCCTTCATTTTTGGAGGGTGTCTCCTCTTCAAAGGGCCACTACAAAATTCCTATTCCTCAATAGCTTTCTCTTCAAGATCTATCTTTTCTCCAAGATATTGCTTTATACGCCTAGCATAGACAGGAATTTGTTGAAGTGCTTCAGTCAGTGGCATAGTAACCTCCATTTGATTGAAGATTTCTCTAAAGTGCTCACACTTACTCTCTTTTCTCTCTTCTCCTCTTGAATAAGGAAGATCACTCTCATCTTTTTCAATTTTCTCTTCTTTTTCTATTTTTTTCTTCCTTCTTCTCTTTTTCTTCTCTAATCTCACCCTCACATATTTCTTCTTTTTCCTCTTTTTTTTCTAACTCAACAATTTCTTTGTCCACTCTCTCCTCAACCATGCTCACAGCAACCCTATAATCCTCTCTAGGGTTAACTTCAGTATTAGCCCTAAATTGATTTTTCTCTGTGACCTTCACCCATTTGGATAAATGGCCAATTTGCATCTCCAAATTCCTGAAGTTGGCGTCATATCTCTTGCAATCGGACTCCTGCACCTACAAAAATTTGTCAAACTTCTCATCAAAATTGTTCACTTTTTCAGCCAAAAGTGAAATCTGTTGCCATAGTGGTGGTTGTTGTAGTTTATTAAATTGGCCTCCATTTTGTCCGACTTTATTATTCTGACTGTGCCCAATGCTTGGGTGATTCTTCCAACCTTGATTGTAATTACCTTGATTGAAATTACCCTGGCGGTATTGAAACTGGTTTCCCATGTAATTTGCTTCTTCTTCTTGGGCCTCCTTTAGAAAAGCACATTGACCATTGATATGGTCTCCACCACAACGATCACAGAGTTGTTGTTGTACCTGCGAAACATTCTTTAACTCGTTAGGCAGTTAAGCAATAGTCCTTGCCAAATTCTCCAATTGTTGAGTTAAAAGCTTGTTCTATGCAAGCAAGACATCTTTAGTGGGCAATTGAAGAACTCCCCTTTTTTTGAAGTGGCACGCCCCTTTCATTATGAGTTTCATTCTCATTAGCCGCCATGCTTTCAATCAACTCATAGGCCTCCTCAGCAGTCTTTCTCTTGATATTACCTCTTGCTGAGGCATCTAGCATAAGCTTTGACTGTGTACCAAGACCTCCAAGGATCACGAGAACCACAGTTGTTTCATCAAAACCGTGTACAAGCATCTTCCTCGGCAAGCTTTTAGATTTGTCCCACGCTTGACCTAGGGTTTCCTCCATGCCTTGCCTAAAAGAAGAAATTTCCAATTTACCTTTGTTGATCTTAGATTTCGGGAAATATTTGTTCAAGAATTTTGACACCACAGCCTCCCAAGTTGTCAAGCTTTCTTTTGGAAAAGAATTCAGCCACAATTTAGCATTGCCTCCCAATGAGAAAGGAAACAAGCTAAGTTTGATCGTTTCATCCAGAACTCCGTTGATCTTCACCGTTATGCAGATCTCATTGAACATGGTGAGATGATCATATGGACTTTCATGTCATAGTCCATTAAACTGGTTGCTTTGCACCAAGTGTATCAACATCGACTTCATCTCCATGTTCAAAGCATTGACCCTCGACCTTGCAATCTTATTAAAGTGTTGAGGGCCAACAATAGTAGTAGCATCTGCAAGAGTGCGTCTCCTAGGGCCTTCCTCCTCAGCCATCTCGGTGCTTTGATTGGATGCTTCTGGTGAGGGTTGCAAAAGTCTCTCAGGAGAGGGGAATAATTTTCTAGCTGGTCTTCGAACCTTCCCTTTCCTTCGAATTGTACTCAAGCCTTCAAGAAGAGGTTCTGTACTTTTCTTGCTTCTAGTACGAATCATATCCTGCATACAGAAGAAACAAAACCCTAAAACGCACTTTCTTATAAAAATAAAGCAAAAACAAAACAAAAACTAAAATCAAGTCAAATTCAATCAATAATCACACTACTTGAATAGTTAAACCACGAGTCCCCGGGAACGACCCCAAAAACTTGTTAACACTCTGGAAAGTGTACCGATTGTATCAAGTAATATTAAAACGGTAAGTTCGAATATCGTCTCCCAAAGGACTCTTAGGCCTAAACGTTCATGTGATGATTTGACATCATAAGACTTGAATAAACAATAATTTGAGTTTTAAATGCAAAACAGAAAATAAACATGCATGCAACGATTTGATCAATTGACAGTTGAACAGTATGGATGAATCGTGTTGTTGGGTTTACAGTTTCATCCTAATCCACTCTCAAATATCTACTATTCTTACTAAATTCGACTTTGCTATCAATGTTCATGCCACTTTCTAATTTACCCTAATCCCAATGTCTTGGTGAAAAGAGCCTACTCCTAATCTTTAGTTTACTATGTCTAGTCTCCCTAGAATTTATTCATGCATTACATTTGAACAGAAGCTTTAGGCAATTGATCCTCCTATTCCTATGTGTTAACGGATTGGCAAGCGTACCAAATCGTATCAAGTAATAATAAATGGTAAGTCCAACTATCGTTTTCCCAACAGACTCGAAAGGCCTTATCGTTCGTGTGAATTAAGATCGTAAGACTTGAAAATAAAAAGTAAGTAATTGGATGTGTGAATAAAATATAAACATGCAAAAGAGATTGATTCAATTGACAAGAAGAAAACAATGGATGAATGGAGTTGTTGGGGGTT
>NW_014542182.1:81807-105637 GCF_000741045.1 Vigna radiata var. radiata
GAGCCTAAGCATCCAAGAGATCCTCTCTAGAGAGTGAAATTAGGTCTGGCCGCCCCCTTCTGTCAAAAGAATGCATCTAAACTTGCAATAGGGCTATTTTTAGGTGAGGAGCGCAACTGAAAACAGGCCCAAGCCCAGCAAACAACCGCCCGCCAGAACAAGTGTGGCACTCGGTGGTTTCCCACAAATCGCACTACCGCCCGGCGGCAGGGGTCTATCGCCCAGCGGTTTGCCTCTAATCGCAAAACTGCCCAGCGCCGACGCCAGGTGCCTACTCCTCACCCTTGACCGCCCAGCGGTGGAATTTGCTGTCGGGCGGTGCGTCGACTCTTCAATTCTTCAATTCTTCAACTTTGCTTGTCCTCAAGCAAACACAACAAAACAACAAACAAAACAAAACTTGGCTTTATACTATATCATCCACTGTTTCAACATTCCCAAAGTACATGACAAACACTACTTAATTCCAAATCTTCGGTGAAATCAAATTAAAATACATGCATGCTTTCAATCCAGAGATTGCACAACAGATGTTACACATTATGAATGACCAATCCACTAAGCAAAAAATGCACTCTTGAAAATTAACAGTTCAAACCAAGGAAGTGTTTCACTTAATCACTCAAGTGTTTAGGGTAACACTCCAACTCTCAATCATTCACAAGTCACAAGAAATAAAATTGCCATTTATCTCAAACAATCAATATCTTTACATGCAAATGCCATCAAAAGGACTTTTCCAAGGCTTGTAATGAGGTTGGGCTCACAAGAAAAATTGTTTTTTCTGGAAAACAAAATCCTTGAGTTAAGAGAGCTATCATAATATTTAACAATTAAGCACAACTCTCTTTCTCACCAATCCCACTTATTCCCAACTTCTTCCCTTTTCTTTTACATTGAGCTCACTTTCATGCTTTTCTTCTTTTCTTTTCTTTTTATCATGCATTTTTCTTTCTCAACATTTGAGCTCAATGCTTTACAATTGCTTTTCAATTTTCCCCCATACAACCCCAAACTTAAACCTTTTCATCGCATACAATCAAGCTCATCCCAAGTCAAGGTAAAGAATTTCAAGACAAGGGTTGACATCTTGTTTAAGGCTAAGGTTCAAAAAGGGTATACTATTTTCAAGCACTTTGGGTGAAAATTTGGCTAGAGAAGGGTTCTAAAAAATGGCTTTGATCATATGACATTCACATGCAATTCAATCAGTCGTCAAGATTAAGGCAATATCATTCATGTTTTCCTGTGAATAATGCATACAACAAATAAAAAACTCTGGAGCTCAATACCTCACACAATATCCATTCATACACCCTGCTTAGCATCATAACCACAATCATAATTCATCACACATCTGTTTCAAAGACTATCAACATGCAATGCAACTCAATTATCATCCACATCAAATAATCATCAAATAGTTTCATCATGCACATCAGTCATTCAAACATTTTCAGAAAAAATGTTCAAGCCAAGAATACACACTAAAATTAAAATTCAACCTATTCTAAGAATTTAAAAGTAGAAAGTAAAAGGGAGAATACTAGGTTGCCTCCTAGTAGCGCTTGTTTAACGTCATGAGCCTGACCCAAACCTGTTTAGCACTTGTCAGTAAGTGCAATTCCTTCCAACACCCATCAGTAGGTGTGCCTTCCTGGAATCCTTCAGTGGATTTATAATTTTTAGCATCCCTTAGTAGATGCTACCCAAAAATTGTTCCAAAAATTCAAAAATTACATGTTCCAATGAAAGTAAAAAAAATGAAAATAGCTGAAAATGAAAATTGTTCTTAAAAATACAAAAAAATGATTTCCAGCAATTCAACTCTTTTTCTTCACGTTGGGATCTTCATCGTCCCACCAACTCAATTTTTTTTTTGTCCACCCTCTTGACCTGTCTGCTGTATGGTGCTTCAATTTCCACCTCCCCTTTTTCTTTTAGCTCTTTTATTATTCTCTCCTTCCTTTTATATTTCACTTTGCTTCCTCATCGGAGTGATTCTTCTCTTGGTTTTAGGTGAATGATTCTCCTACTTTTATTCACTAGTGCCTGCAAAACATTACAATTATCAGAATAATTAGTATCCGACGTGTTTTTTTCTTGCTCGGCTTCACTCTCCTGTTCCTCACGTCTGGGTCTTTTCATCACTTTGATCTTGTTTTCATTATACCCAGTATAAAGAAACAGGTGATCTACGTCCCTCATCATTATTCGCCCATCATAAACACTAATAAGCATCTTCGAAGTTTCCATGAAGGGCCTTCCCAAAATCACAGGAAACTCATCATAAGTTTCCATATCCATGACAATGAAGTTTGCCAAGAATTCAAGCTGTTCCACTCGTACAATAACATCTTCCGCCATTCCCACCGGTATTTTTACTGAACCATCAACCATCGACACAGTAAGATCAGACGGTTTCAACACAATCCCTCTTATTTTTGTCAGGAAATCTGTGGGCATCATATTAATGCTAGATTCCGAGTCTATCATGGCTTCCACATCAAAATCATTCAGGGCGCATGATAATGTTACACATCCTGGATCTTTTACTTTAAGTGAATGATCCCTCTTTAGCGGTTGAACAGGAGCGTCCTCCTCTTCATCGGTGAGTTCAATCTCTTCTTCACGACTGACATTGATTCTTTCAACATAGGGAGGATGCTGCAAATTTACTTCAAGTACCATAGTCACTTGGTTGAAGATCTCTCTAAATCTCCCATCATGACTGTTTTCAACTCGCATCTTTTCTTTACCTCCACTAACGTTGAACTCACTAGCCTCTTCTATTTCCTGGCTTTCCTTTCTTTCCTCAGCACCTACCATCTTTTTTTCTCTGTCTTCACTACTCCCCTTATTGACTAGATCATCCTCAGTCTTCCCTTTTTCTCTTACTATAACAACTCTGCATTCTTCTTTGGGGTTAACATCAGTGTTAGCCCGGAACTGGTGCTTCTCAGTGGTTTCGATCCTTTTCGACAGTTGGCCAATCTGTGACTCCAATGATTTGAAGCTTGCTTGATTACTATTTAACTGGGATTCATAAACTTTAAAGAATTTATCAAATCTCCCACTTAACTCTCTGACTGTCTTAGTTAAACTATTCACCTGCTGCCATAAGGGAGAGGGTTGTTGCTACCGGAAGTTGCTCACTTGTCCAGATGAATTATTCTGGCTCTGCCCAATACTAGGGTTATTTTTCCAACCTTGGCTAGAATTACCTTGGTTGAAATTATATTGGGCTCCCATATAATTAACATTCTGCTGCATCTCCTCAGTGAAAGCACATTGACCATTGATATGGTTGCCACCACATTAGTCACAAAGTTGCTGTGTCTGAGAAATATTTCTGATTCCTCTAGGAAGTTCGGAGAGGACCTTCGTCAACTTGTCTAATTTTTGGCTGAGAAGGTGATTCTGAGCAGCTGCAGCAATTTCAGCAAGAAGATGTAAGAGTCCTCCTTTTTGTATGCCCCTCTCACTCTGTGATACTTCATTCAAGGCCATCTCTTCAATCAAGTCATATGCTTCGTCTTCCATTTTTCTATTGATACTACCTTCAGCTGAGGCATCTAACATCATCTTGGAATGAGCACGTAAACCTCCAAGGAAATCAAGTAAGTATGAAGTCTTATCGAATCCATGGACTGGGGTCGCCCTCAATAAACCTTTAAATTTGTCCCATGCTTGCCCGAGAGTTTCCTCCATCCCTTGCTTGAACGAAGAGATCTCCAGCTTCCCTTGATTAATTTTTGGAATCGGAAAAAATTTAGTGACAAAATGTTGTGCCACCGCCTTCCAAGTCCTGAACGTTCCTTCAGGGAAAGAATTCAACCAATCATTTGCGTTTCCTCCAAGAGAGAAAGGAAACAAACTGAGTCTAACTCTATCATCTGACACTCCGTTTATCTTGACAGTGTTGCAAATCTCACCAAAGATGGTCAAATGCTTATAAGAATTCTCATTCGACAACCCATGGAATTGATTATTCTGGACTAATTGGATGAGCGCAGGACTCATCACCATACTGGTTGCGTTATCAGCTGGAACAGTTATGCTGTTGAAGTTCAAGGGGCCTACTGCATTTGCTGTGTCCCCTAATGTACGTCTAGGAGGAGGTTGGTTAGCCATCTCCTCAAAATCTGGTGCAGAAATCTCAAGCAAAAACTGCGAAGTTGCATCAGGAGAAAGTGATTTCTCACGTGAAGGACGTCTCCTTCTCCTCCCTTCTGGTAAACCTTCTAAGAGAGGTTGCTAGTCTTTTCTGCTTCTAGTATGGATTGCTTCCTGCATACACAAGAAACAAACCCTAAAAGCACTTTTACAGAAAAATAAAATAAAACGCAATTAAAAAAAAATAAAACAAAAATAATTACAACCAAGTCAAATTCAGTCAATCCACACTATTTGAAAAAGTAAACCTCGAGTCCCCGGCAACGGCGCCAAAAACTTGTTAACGGATTGGCAAGCGTACCAAATCGTATCAAGTAATAATAAATGGTAAGTCCAAGTATCGTTTTCCCAAGAGACTCGAAATGCCTTATCGTTCGTGTGAATTAAGATCGTAAGACTTGAAAATAAAAAGTAATTAATTGGATGTGTGAATAAAATATAAACATGAAAAAGAGATTGATTCAATTGACAAGAAGAAAACAATGGATGAATGGAATTGTTGGGGGTTTACAATTTCATCTTATCCGCTCTCTCTTATTTACTCCTCTTGAATTATTAGCTTGATTAATTAATTGTCATGCAAGTTTCTTAGCCTACCCTTAACCCGATCCCTCGGTGAAAAGAGCCTATTACTAATTACTGGCTTGTTATCCCTAGTCTCCCCTAGCAATTAATAAAGCATTATAGAGGAGAAGTTAAAAACAATTGATCGTCCTACCCCTATCCCTAGGTGGTATTGCTTAATCAAGGANTTACTCACCAGTTCATGACATTACTGTACGTCCCCGTATCAATAAAGACAAANAACAGTTATCGAATGAGTTAAACGATAAAAGCATTCAGCACAGATGAGAACCCAACAATTAACAATCAAAGCATGTGGAAACCATATAAATAAACAAGAGTTTCAATAAAAGAGAGTATCAAAAGATTACATTGTTTCCCCCAATAACAATACGGTTTAGTTCATGATTGACATGGTGAATCTAGATGAAAAATGGATGAAGAATGGAAAAGCAAACCCGAGAAAAGATGAAAAGGAGCCTAAGCATCCAAGAGCTCCGCTCCAGAGAGTGAAATTAGGTCTGGCCGCCCCCTTCTGTCAAAAGAATGCCTCTAAACTTGCAATAGGGCTATTTATAGGTGAGGAGCGCAACAGAAAACAGGCCCAAGCCCAGCAGACAACCGCCCGGCGGAACAAGTGTGGCGCCCGGTGGTTTCCGACAAATCGCACTACCACTCGGCGGAAGGGGTCTACCGCCCGACGGTTTGCCTATAATCGCGAAACCGCCCAACACCCACGCTAGGTGCCTACTCCTCGCCCTGGACCGCCCGGCGGTGGAATTTGTCGCCGAGCGGTGCGTCGACTCTTCAATTCTTCAATTTTCTTCTCTTTTCTTGAGTCTACGACCTTTACCTTCAACTTCATGCTTCACTTTCTCAAAGATGCTACTAAACAATGCAAAACAAACATAATATCGCTAAAAACAACTTTTGACGCTCTACAGACTCATTTATTGAATTTTGCTTGATTTTAAGCTCATTCTAAGTAGTAAAAGGCGCAATTTGGTCTAAAATGACATATGAAAATAACTGTTTTTCAAGCTTCATCACTATGTTTAGGTAATATTGCTATCAAGAGAATTCACTCATGTTTAAACCTAACTATACGTGTCCATATAGAAAGAATCAAAGAATATGCTTTTGAAAAATGTCTTAAACAAAGTGATGAGTCAATATTTTATTGACTTCACTTAGTTTATTGTGCTAGAATTAATCAGGGAATTATGCTTAAATGTCCAATATTTTCCCGTGTTTACTAATTATGCTTCATTTGACCAAAAATTCTTATTTTAATTAATTTGTATTATCTGAGCTTATTATTTTCGTTATTGATTGCAGGGAAAATTTTGGAATTACAAATTGGAACATTTGGAGGTTAAAAGAGCATATCTTTTATTACATTCAATTTTCCTTAGAGAAAGGAGTGAAAGTTACGTCCACAATGTAAAGCTTCAAAGAGGTGTTAATCCATCACAGAGATAAAAATTGGAAGGTGTGTGTGCTCACAGATGCTGATTGGGAGAAAACATTTTAATTCGAAAGTGGTGCAAATAAATGCAGTATAGCTAGGGAATGACCCCTAGGTCATCTCACAAAGACCAATTTTGCGGTTCAAGAATCGAGTCAAACACAGAAGGGGGTGTTGTGAAAACAGTTTGTGTGAATACGGATGAATAAAATTGAAACACAGATGCAAACAGAAATGTGAAAACGGAATCAAGCACAAAATAAAAATGGTTGGTCATTAACTTAATTACAATGCTTCCTATCACAGATCAACAAAATAAAACCGACTCAGACCTCTAATCCAACACAATTAATCAACTAAGCGCAGACTAATTATGTTTTCATAAAAGCGAAGTAAGTGAACGCAATGTTAACGTCAAATCTAATTTACACCCAATAGCAAGTGCAATTACATATTTGATATCAACCAAGTCAGAGTAGCGAAAACAAATACAGTCCAGAAATCTCAAAGAAGCAGTGCAATATCGCTAATGACCAACACAGTTAATTTAGGCTACCATGGCAACTAAAGCAACAAGACCAAACATATTAGACAACATTAAAATAAAATAAAATAAAATACTAGACACCAACACTGTTACACACAACTATCTAACAAGATTAAATTAATTTAAATGCAAAACTAAATTAGAGAAATCAAAAGCAACTAATACTAATATGCAAATTAATTCAAAACAAGGAAATAAGCAAACACAACTTTTTCCTAGCAATTCATGTGACCAAGTGTGCACCAAATAAAGAAATTGAAAATGAAAATGGCCTAAGAACACCTCTTGGCCGTGAGTTCCAAAGCACCAAAGTCAAACTTCAAATTCCACCTTCAATAAGTCACGAAATGTGTTGACTTCTTGTCCCATGTGCACCATTCTCAAAGAAATTAAGCATGTGCCTTCCAAACACTATAAGACCGTCCCTTCACTCTTCCCATGTAGCAAAATTCTGGTTCCACACACCAAGGCACTAAATTGACGTGAACTACCAAGCTAATAGCAAAAAGGTGCTTCAAAAACAAACACTAATGGAAAAGATACTTTGGATGCTTCAACCAATGTGCCATGTAGGCAAGGTCAAAGGAAATAAACCACCTAAACACTCCCTTCCTAATGGTCATTCTCGGCAGAAATGCAAGACAAAGACAAAACCAAAAGTGGAAACATTCCTTTAGTGAAAATGTGCTTCATATTTTGCGTGTCCAAAAGAGGTAAAAACTTAAATGTTCGATTTCTCTCTCCCTTCTACACACTAAACGTTTTTTCCTTCAACAACATGCATCCAAATGCTTTCTCCAACTCTTCTCCATCGAGAATGAACCCAAGAGACCAAAATTTCAATTGCAAAAGCTTACAAGAACAATAAACCCAAACTTCTACTCATTAATCCAACTTCAACACTCACTTTTCTTCAACTTTTTAATGAAAGCAAAATGCCATCCCTAGCTCCTCTTTGCAAAACCGTCCAGCCACCATCATCAAGCACAATGTTCTAGCTCAAAATATTGTTTCAAACCAACAAACAAAAACCCAAGAAGAAATTGGTTCAAACCTAAACACCCATACACCAACTCAAGCTTTCTTCACCACCAAACTCAACAAGAACTTCATTTTCATGATCCAATCCAAGAAACTCAAAGTAAATACGAAAATATGGCAGCAAAGGAGGAGAAAACCGAAATAGCTCTTCATTCAAACCAAAGACCCAACATGAAAAATGCAAGAAAAACCCTTCAAGCTCATGCTTCCAACTTCAAAGAACAAGAAATAAAATTGGGAATGGGATGGTTTTTCACCACCAACAAGCAAAGACAACCAATATTCAAGCAAGAGAGGAAGAAAAATGCATCCTTGTTCACTGAAATGGCCAAAACCGAGACACCCAAGTCAAGCTCTCCATGAGAGTGTTCATACAAGCCAAAAGCAAAGTATAAAATGAAAAGTGTGGAATGTTGGTGTGTCTCGACAATTCCATTCTAAATGTCGTCCCACACCCTAAAAATGGTGGGGTCCACCTCTAAGAAACCCTAAAGTCTATGCCAAGTTTCCCTCAAAGTTTGGGCCCATCATGAAATTTGCCAACATTGGCCCAAGTGCACAAAAGCTTAATTAAAGTTTCTAATCAACTAAATTACAATTTATTTAAAATTGAAATGACTAAATGTTGAATCTTTAATGTGCACACCACCATGTAATGCTCCAAATGATGTTTCCCAAAATTTTCCTGCAACCAAAAATGCACTTAATCAGGTCAGAAAATTCAAATTAGTGAAAATACGAATTTCCGACCAAATTAAGCGGAATTAGGAAAAACGGGGAAATAACAGACAATTAAACACAATTCCCTTATTTATTTAAGTGCAATAAACTAAATATAGTCAAGAAATAACGACTCTTCAACGGCCTTGGAGCTACAACATATGCATACGGCCCAAATGAAAAGCAATTACACACAACAGCTTGGGCAGCAGAAAATATGGAGGGACGTCCAGCAAGTTCATGACCCAGAGAGAAAATGAAGCAAGCGGTGATTTAATAAAGGGGTAGCATGTAGCATCCACAATGCCACCTCCCTACTGCACTCCACATACGCAGCCCAAAGGAATTAACACACATGCAACAACTTGTGATATGTGCAGCGGTCCACAAGAGCTTCAAGGTCCAGCCAACACATGGTTGCAACATCCATCCGCATACGGTTCAGCAGATCCAAAAACTTTAAGCTGGCAACAACCTTCACACTACAGCACGTGAATTTCTGATGGGTTGGACTTCACTATCTCCTACTGCACTCCACGCAAAAGCGGCCCATATTTAAAGCTGCAATCGAGAGAAAAAAAAAGCAGCAGCACACCACCTTCCCTTCCACAAGCGGTAGGTCCAGAAACGTCTTCAAACAGGCTGTAGCACTGCAACACGTAGCGTCCAACTTAGAGAAAGGGTGAAACATCCAACGATGTCGTGTCACGGCCCAGCAGCCTGCATCACCATCCAGCATTTGAAGAGCTGCAGCCTTCATTCAGAAGCACACATTCACGGCCTGGTAAGCAGCAACCAACTTCACACATCCAACTTACAACATCTTCACGTTCCACATCCCACGGTCCTACATTTGGAGAGGCAGTAGGTTCACGGCCCAAATGAGAGGGAACATGCTGGCAGCAATTTGGATGGGTGCACACAACAGCAAGCCCATTAGCAGGAGGGGAACAGTTCATTTTAATTAGGTTGGAGGATTCATTTTAAAGGGTTGTTCTGCAGAGGCGCCAGACCGAGGAGTTTTTCTTGGAACATTTAGTTGTTTTTCATGGAGGGAGATGGATGGTGACGTAAAGTAGGAAGCTTTTTTGCTTTGTGCGCTGGTTTTCGTGCTTGAAGAAAAGTTTCCTTTTAATTTCTTTTTATTATTCAAAGTATGAGCTGCTGGCATTTAATTTCTTAGAAAAGGGAGTGTTGACACGTTGCATTTCTATAACATTAGATGCATTTACTGATTCAGCTCTTGCATTAAATTGTATTACGCACGTTGAGATTGGAATTTGATTTTCCTAAGCAATTGTGCATTTATGATTTACTGTTGGCTAGTGTTTTTTTAGTTTATGTTTCCATGCCTAATTTTTCTTATGCATAGAATGCTTGCTTAATTAAATGCCGATAGGTTATTTTCTTTAGTTACTTTTTGTTGTCATTTTTATTTAATTTTGATCCCCACTTTAATGATGTTTATTCTGTTCGATTTTGATAATTTATCTGTGATGTTCGCTTAGGTTAGTCGGGTTGGTCGTTAGCAATATTACATTGTTTCCTTGATATTTATTGGACTGTTCTTGTGTTTATTCTACTTTGCCTGACATTCTATGAAATCTGACTGTGTTCTTGCAATGGGTATACGCTTAGTTGCCCGATTGGTGATTGCATCTTCAGTTAGTTGATCAATCTGTATAGAACACATTAGATGGAATAGGTGTATTGCATTCGCTTAATTCGCGATTATGATAGCATGGTTAACCTTCGCTTAGTAGGTTAGTTGTGCTGGATTAGAGGTTATAGTAGTTTATTCATGAGACTCTTGCACTTTAATTGTCATATTGCTGCTCTAATATGGCACAATATTTAATTTGTTGTGTGCTTGCGATTGGGTATACGCTTAGGTTCCTAATCGGTGTTTAATCTTCGCTTAGTTGATTAGATTGTATGGTGCATGACTGATTAGATTTGTGCATTGCATTCGCTTAGTCTGCAATTCTGAAGACTGAATTAGCCTTCACTTAGTTGGGTGATTCATGTTGGATTTGGACTAGAGTAATGTGTACTTGTCATTAATCTCTGATTGGAAGCATAGTGATTGAGTTAATGACCAACCGCTTTTATTTTGTATTTGATTCCGTTTTTACATTTTTGTTTGCATTTCTGTTTGCATCTGTGTGTTAATTTAATTCATCTGCATTCACAAACCTTTCACAAACCCTCCACTTCGTGTTTGACCTAATTTCTGAACCACAGTTTGGTCCTTGAGAGACGACCTAGGAGTTACTTCCTAGTCTATATTGCATTCTTTATGCACATTAATTTGCATGGGGTGCGACACCCATCCCAAAGCATGAAATATAATAGAGGAAAAACTCAAACAATTGATAAACAAAACATATGAATAAAGTAAGAATTTCAATATAAGAGAGTTTCAAATAGGATTACATCGTTCCCCAACGACAAAGGAGTTTAGTTCAACATAATCATTGTAAACCTAGATGAATTGAATGGAAAGTATGGAAAAGATAACCCTAGAATTGATAGATCGGAGCTTTCACATCCAAAATCCGCCTCTAAGGTGTGAAGAGAGTGTTTCTGTGTCCTTTTTGCCAAAAGATAGCTGCTCTGATTCGTGCAAATCTATTTATAACTCAGAAAACTAACTAAAATTTAGCCCAGGCCCCCGCCCGGCGGTGATTTGCACCACCCAACGGTAAGCATGACACTTAGTATCACCCCTCAGCGTTGCCGCTTGAGCGTTCTCCAGAGATTCCAATGAAGAGTCCACCGCCTGGCGGTGGGTTGCACCGCTCGACGGTCTGTGCGATTCCCATCTCACCCCTTGGCGGTGCCCCTTAAGCGCTTGGCAGAGAATTCATTGAAGGTCACACCACCCGACGATGGCTGCGATTCTCCTCTTCTTCAATTTTCCACCTTCTTTTGCATCCAACACTTCTCTTCCTTCGCTTCCTTCATCAAACTCCTAATAAATCTTGCCAAAACAAGGGAAAACCAGGCATAAAACCTAGAAAAGCCACTTTGACTCTCTTATTCTCTAACTTAAGCAATTTGCATGATTTCAAGCTAATTCTAAGTCGTAAAGGTTGTATTTTAATATCAATTTTAAGTATGAAAATAACGATTTTTAGACCGTTATAACGTATTAATGTTTAATTATTGTAGTTGTTGAGATTGTTGACAACACAGACTTTATATCAAACTAGCTTTTGATGATGACAACACAGTGCTTAATAACAGTACACATGTTCCAGTATTACATGTTCTTGTTCTGAAGTGTTTGCTATATCTGCTGAACATGTTTTGTGTATTTACAATGTATGTTCCTATGATTGATTGAGTGTTATATTAGTGGAACATGCTTGTATTGAAATGTGAAATAAAATGATTTTGATTACTACACATTTCTGAAAGAAAAGATCATAAGCACCTTTTGAACTTATATTTGTTGTGACAAAGTTCTAGTCCAGTTGAATACACTCATAATGGATTTGACTATGCTAAAATCTTTGTAAAGATTTTGTGAACCAGTGCTATGTGAGATTTTGTGTTGAAAAGAATTTCAAAGCGATTTTTCATGTGTCAGTCGACATTGTGGATCACATATTCGACTGTGTTACTGATCTGGTTGAAATTCTGTTATGCCTACAAGCTCCAACAGCTATATTTTTCAAAAGTTAGTTAAGACTGTGTGACCTAGTCAACTATAATGAATGCATATTGATTTTGTTGACTGATGAGCATTTGTGTTGATTGTCTATTGTAACTGTTTTAATACAGTTGACTATATTAGTAGGCTATTGGACTGAGAAGCAATCTGATATAACAGAAAACTATAAATAGACAGAACGCGAATTATTTTGTGACTTTTGTGATCTGACATTTTCATTTTCCTGTTTTAATACAGTTGACTATATTAGTAGGCTATTCGACTGAGAAGCAATCTGATATAACAGAAAACTATAAATAGACAGAACGCGAATTGTTTTGTGACTTTTGTGATCTGACATTTTCATTTTCCTGTTTCAGATTGGATTCTTTGTTTTAGAAGCTCCAAGAATTCTCCAAGAAGACGGTGGTGATCTTGCTTGAGAGAGATTCAAAGGGAGGAGCCAATTGCTCATACTGTTTGATCAATATCTACACAAAGAAGGTGCTTCTGTTTGATCTTGAAGGCTTGGCATCCTGTGAAGACTGCTACGTTTGATTGAAGGCTTGTCAACCTGTGAAGTCTGTTGTGATAGGCTTGGCATCCTGTGAAGAGTGTTGGTGACACGTTGAGGATTGTTCGACGTGGATGCAGATTGTAGAAGAGTGGATTCTTGCTACAATTTTGGTTTCGTGTTTTCAACTATATTTGGTTTTCGGTTAGAGAGGAGATTTATATTTTTGCGTGATGCTTTTTTAAATTCCTTGTTGTAAAAACTGCAACCATTATAGTGCATTTGCTTCCTGAGTTAGAAGGACACCAGATGTAGGCATTGTTGGCCGAACCAGTAATAGAACCAGTGTTTGATTTTCTCTATTCCTGCACTCTTTATTTCCAGTCGACTATATTCGTTTAGCAGTCAAGTGCGTTTTTTCGCTGCATTGAATTTTCATTACTTGCATTTCAAGGAAAGATCAAAAGCTTTGAATTTTTATACCAAGATTGCGAAAAGATTTTGAATTTGAACTAACACCAATTCACCCCCCCCCCTCTTGGTGTAAAACGAAGCCGACCTTTTTCCTAACAATTGGGACCAGATTTGGTTTTCATAAGATATTTGAAAATTCAGTTGACTCTGTTTTTTTTCTATTCGATTGTAAAACCTGGGGATGGCTTCAAATTTTCAAACTTTTGGTGAAGGTGCTTCAACAAACAGACCACCTCTGTTTGTTGGTAAAAGTTACCCTTTTTGGACAATTCGCATGTAGCTCTTTCTTGAATCGCAAGATAAAGGAATTTTGGATGGCACTTTGAATGGTCCATATGTGCCTATAAAAATTGTTGATAGTGAAACTATTTTAAAACCTTTTACTGAGTGGACTGCTAATGAAAATAGAAAAGCTCAGTATGATGTTAAAGCTAGAAACATTATTGCCTCTACACTAACTATTGATGATTTTTTCAGGATATCCCAATGCAAGTCTGCAAAGGAAATGTGGGATGTTCTAGAAGTAAGACATGAAGGCACGGATGAAGTCAAGGGAGCCAGGAAGAATTCGTTGATAAAAGAGTATGAATTGTTCAGAATGAAAGTTGGTGAAAGCATCTATGATGTTTAGAAACGATTCACTCACATTGTAAATCAGCTGATGGCTCTTGGCAAAGTCTTTGACAAAGAAGAGATCAACATCAAGATTTTGAAAAAGCCTAAACAGGAATTGGCAACCAAAAGTCACTACAATCTCTGAATCCAAAGATCTTACAACTATAAATACCGCTACCTTGTTTGGAAAACTACGGGAACATGAGTTAGAACTTGGTAGACTGAAGGATGAAGAGGAGATTAAAGAGAAGAAGTCCATAGCTCTGAAGGCTGCAAGTAAGAACATCACAAAAACAGAGATGGACGACAAAGAACTGATGACCTTGATGGTAAGAAAGTTTAGTCGACTTATGCAAAATGATAGTCAATTGTCTAACCATGCAGGTCAAAGCAAAATGAAGAGCTTCAGCACAATGTTGTCCAGTGCTATGAATGTGGAAAAGAAGGTCACATCAAGCCTGACTGTCCTGAATTACAGCCAAAGCAGAAAGGAAGGAAAAGATTTCCTCAAGGCAGAAATATGAGAAGAAAAGGAGCCTACATTGCTTGGGAAAACTCAGATTCTGAAAGCTCAAGTAATGAAGATGCTGACCAAGAGGAGAAATCCAAAATATGTCACATGGTTGGAACTGCAAAGAGTGATTGTGACAGTGATGATGCATTTGAAAAGCTGGCTATAGAAGAGAAATATCAATAGCTGATTGAGACATTCAAAGAATTACATGCTGAAGCAATGCGATTGGAATACAAGGTTAATCGACTGAACTCTGAAGAAAGAGATTATGAATATAGAATTGATAACCTTGTTGCAGAAAATGAAAAATTGGAAAAAGAATTGAATGAAGCTTTGTTATCTGCTAGAAATATTGAGATTAAAACTGTTACTGTTGAAAAAGCTTGTGAAAATTGTCCTACACACATTGAAAAGATAAATTACTTGACTAGCAAGCTAGCTAAGTTTACTCAAGCTAGTGACAATTTAGATGTTGTATTAAATTCATCTAGCAGAATTAAAAATAGACAAGGTATTGGATACAAAGCTTACTCTAACAGAACCAATGCTAGGAAACTTAATGAGTTAAGAAAACCTGCTACAAATGCATGTTTTTATTGCAATTGTGTTGGTCATACTGTTAGAAATTGTTATTATAGAAATGTTGTTGTTCCTCATGATATCAAAGGAACATGTAACAAGAACTAACAATCAAGGACCTAAAGTCAAATGGGTACCAGCAACCAAAACTTAATTGTTTTGCAGGATATGCAGCTGATGCAGAATTGTTCTCAACGATGAATTAACTATGGAACATATTAAACACCTTGAGTGTCTACAACTGGTAAATCTGTATCTATCTATTGCATCATGCATATACTGACTAATTGTTGTTGTATGATTGTTTGTGTTGTGTGCTTAATTAATGGTTTGAATGATTGAATTTGATTAAAAATGATTTTTATCAGTCATAGTCGACGCCATCTTTAATTCAATCGACTACGTCATTTGATTGTGTGAAAAACTCTGTTTTTGAACGTTAAAATTTAAACTTAGGGTTTAAGAAAAATCTTTGGCGCGTCTTCTTTCTATAAATGAATGAGATAGTCTGAGGCATTCACATACATCTTGGTAAGCAAACTCTTATTCTGATTCTGGTGAAACCCTTACTATTCACTACTCAAATGGCTGATTCATCATCAAGACCAAGAAAGCATCCAATGTTTGCAAGAAGAGAGGTTGATCCTTCTGGATGGATCAATGATGATAAAACCAGAGAAAGGTTTCTCATTATGCGGCCACTCAAAGAAGTTGTCAAACATCATATGGTTGAACTTGTTTTGTTCGAACAAGAGAAGTTTATGTTTCGTGATGATCTTAAATTTCAAGGTCTCAGCAAAGTCATTGAATTGAAGGGAGATTGTTATGATGAATTGGTAGAAATTTTCTACTACAATGTTAAAGAATTAAATAGGAATATTCATTCTCGGGTAAAAGGCGTAGATATTGTTGTTAATGATGATATTTGGTGGAAGTTCACAAGGCTGAGAAATGAAGGTGAACTATCTCACAAGTTTAACAGTCCACAATACAAAAAGATACGGAAAACAGAAATGTTCAAAAGCTTCATGAGATACCGAGGAAGGTATAGAAAGGAAAAAGGGTTCATATTCAAATGGCTTGATAGGGAAGAAAAAGTTGTAGCATTCATCATAGGACATATCTTGTTACCTGGAAGGTACAACATCATGAAACTCTTGTGGATGTTTGCTTACTATATGCTATTCAATATAGAATACAAACAAATTGGGTTGCTGTCTTCAAAGAACACATTGATAACGGTTGAAAAACAGTTATTATCATACTTAATTTTGATATTAAATAACACTCTTTATGGCTTAGAATTAGCTTGAAATCATGCATTTTTATTAAGTTAGAGAATAAGAGAGTCAAAGTTGGTTTTCTTGGTTTTATGCTTGGTTTCCCTTGATTTTGTAGGTTTTTGGGATGAATTCGAAGAAAGTTTGAAGTATTAAAAGGTTGGAGTGCTGAAAAGTCAACCAGAGTGCAGAAAAGCAAAGTGCTGAAAAAATTCGTAGTGCCCGAGCGACGCCTGAGCGCCAGTTTTGGGCTGGAGCAGCAGTTTTTGGCGCCTGGGCGGTGGCGCGGTGATGGGTGTCGCGGCCCATACAAATTTGATTGCATATGAGAAATGCAGTACAACTAGGAAGTGACTCCTAGGTCGTCTCTCAAGGACCAAATACGGTTCGAGTCTTAGGTCTAACACATAGTGGGGGGGATTTTGAAAGTGTTTTTGCAAGTAGAATTAAATTAAATTAAAACTGAAAAGGAAATACGATCAAACATAATTGAAAACATTGAAATGTAATTAAAATGCAACGAATAATAAAAAGAACACTTGACTAAAAATTAAATGCATATTGTAGGAACCTTCAAAGCCATCCATTAAGTAAACAATAAATTAAAAACACATTAAAAATGAAAATAAAATAAAATGATTAAAGCCAAATTCATTCCTAATAAAAACAAAATCCTAAATCTAAGTTCAAACATAGTAATAAAATGAAACCATTGAATTTTTCTCATCAAGTTACGTGGCAGCCTAGCTTTTTCTCCAAAATAATTGCATTGCTACCGTGCCTATGCTTTCTAAAGGAAGGAAAAGTCCAAACAATCAACGCCTCACATCTCCTCTGGAAAGAAATGAAACAAATGAACTTGTGCATCTAAGGAAAATCAACGATCAAAAAATAAAAATAAAAATAAAGGTGTGCTCTCTTCTGCTGGACGGGACAACATCTACTTCCACCTACCATCTCTTCATTCTAAAACAAGTAAAGGAAATAACTTACTACACCTATGGTTGCCTAGCTATTGGCTGTCCCATCCTATCTCCCTTTCTAAATCCCAAGCTTTAAATTCCTAAGTCTGCAGGTTTCTAAAAGCTAAATAAACTTCCATTATATCTAGTAACACTAAAGAATAACCACATAACATTGTGTGCCACCGTTTGCATTTTCTAAAAAAAAACAAAATTATAAATCATCACCGTCTCTTCGTTCCAACATGAAGCACTGATGCCATATATTTTTTTTTTGCTTCCAAGTATAATCCTCTCGGGTACATCCAAGGTGCCAAATGAAAAAGAAATATTTGCAGAGTAAGTGGCGGTGGAATCTGGCTCAAGACCGTGAGTTCCTTTTCATTCAATGCTCTCCAAAAAACAAAAACGTTCTAGCTCACAAAGAAAAGAAAAAGTAAATGCTCTTCTTCATTCAACCAAATGCCACCAACGTGAATACAAGGATAAACTCAAATACTTCTCTCAACTTCAATCACTGCAAAAGCACACCTACCCCCATCTAATCACCCTTTTCATTCTTCAAGTGAAATGAAGACTCCAAGAAAGTTAACACCGGACCCCACCATTTCATATTATGAAGCTAGAGAGAAACACTTTAATTCCTAGATGGAATAAGCATGAAGTAGTATTTTTTAAAAGCCAAATAAACGTTGCAGCAAAACAATGGGGCAAGAATTTTTTTTCTTCTTCAAACTTCATGAGCCAAAAACCCGTGAGCTCATTTCCACCATCAATGTTTCAGCCAGCATTGCACAAGAAATATGAAAATGGAAAANTTGATAACGGTTGAAAAACAGTTATTATCATACTTAATTTTGATATTAAATAACACTCTTTATGGCTTAGAATTAGCTTGAAATCATGCATTTTTATTAAGTTAGAGAATAAGAGAGTCAAAGTTGGTTTTCTTGGTTTTATGCTTGGTTTCCCTTGATTTTGTAGGTTTTTGGGATGAATTCGAAGAAAGTTTGAAGTATTAAAAGGTTGGAGTGCTGAAAAGTCAACCAGAGTGCAGAAAAGCAAAGTGCTGAAAAAATTCGTAGTGCCCGAGCGACGCCTGAGCGCCAGTTTTGGGCTGGAGCAGCAGTTTTTGGCGCCTGGGCGGTGGCGCGGTGATGGGTGTCGCGGCCCATACAAATTTGATTGCATATGAGAAATGCAGTACAACTAGGAAGTGACTCCTAGGTCGTCTCTCAAGGACCAAATACGGTTCGAGTCTTAGGTCTAACACATAGTGGGGGGGATTTTGAAAGTGTTTTTGCAAGTAGAATTAAATTAAATTAAAACTGAAAAGGAAATACGATCAAACATAATTGAAAACATTGAAATGTAATTAAAATGCAACGAATAATAAAAAGAACACTTGACTAAAAATTAAATGCATATTGTAGGAACCTTCAAAGCCATCCATTAAGTAAACAATAAATTAAAAACACATTAAAAATGAAAATAAAATAAAATGATTAAAGCCAAATTCATTCCTAATAAAAACAAAATCCTAAATCTAAGTTCAAACATAGTAATAAAATGAAACCATTGAATTTTTCTCATCAAGTTACGTGGCAGCCTAGCTTTTTCTCCAAAATAATTGCATTGCTACCGTGCCTATGCTTTCTAAAGGAAGGAAAAGTCCAAACAATCAACGCCTCACATCTCCTCTGGAAAGAAATGAAACAAATGAACTTGTGCATCTAAGGAAAATCAACGATCAAAAAATAAAAATAAAAATAAAGGTGTGCTCTCTTCTGCTGGACGGGACAACATCTACTTCCACCTACCATCTCTTCATTCTAAAACAAGTAAAGGAAATAACTTACTACACCTATGGTTGCCTAGCTATTGGCTGTCCCATCCTATCTCCCTTTCTAAATCCCAAGCTTTAAATTCCTAAGTCTGCAGGTTTCTAAAAGCTAAATAAACTTCCATTATATCTAGTAACACTAAAGAATAACCACATAACATTGTGTGCCACCGTTTGCATTTTCTAAAAAAAAACAAAATTATAAATCATCACCGTCTCTTCGTTCCAACATGAAGCACTGATGCCATATATTTTTTTTTTGCTTCCAAGTATAATCCTCTCGGGTACATCCAAGGTGCCAAATGAAAAAGAAATATTTGCAGAGTAAGTGGCGGTGGAATCTGGCTCAAGACCGTGAGTTCCTTTTCATTCAATGCTCTCCAAAAAACAAAAACGTTCTAGCTCACAAAGAAAAGAAAAAGTAAATGCTCTTCTTCATTCAACCAAATGCCACCAACGTGAATACAAGGATAAACTCAAATACTTCTCTCAACTTCAATCACTGCAAAAGCACACCTACCCCCATCTAATCACCCTTTTCATTCTTCAAGTGAAATGAAGACTCCAAGAAAGTTAACACCGGACCCCACCATTTCATATTATGAAGCTAGAGAGAAACACTTTAATTCCTAGATGGAATAAGCATGAAGTAGTATTTTTTAAAAGCCAAATAAACGTTGCAGCAAAACAATGGGGCAAGAATTTTTTTTCTTCTTCAAACTTCATGAGCCAAAAACCCGTGAGCTCATTTCCACCATCAATGTTTCAGCCAGCATTGCACAAGAAATATGAAAATGGAAAAAGAAAAGTGCTTCCTTCATTAACCCATGAAAACCGTGACAAAGAGTGTATATCACAACAAAGTCAAAAAAACATTGCAGCCGTGCACCAAATTGAAAGGAAAAGAAATGAACATTTTTTATTCAACCCAAAGAGAAATTGTGAGCAACATTGCTGAACTCCAGAACACGTTCCCCTCCCAAGAACCCGAGAAGAAGTCTCTAAAAATATTCAAGAGTGACGACTGCTGAATGGGAATCCCTAGGTCTCAAAAATTCTAGTGCTAATGGTGGGGTCCACCTATTTAAAACCCTAGGGCCATGTCACCATTTTTACAATTGGGCTTTTGTCTAATCTACCAAAATTAGCCCAAAATACAAAACTTAGTTTAAAAAGCCTAATCTACTAAATTAAAATTTGACTAATCCTAAAATGTCTTTGTGGAGAGTCTTCACTTAATTGGTGCCCTCAAATATTAATTTCCCAAGGCCTTGCTAGATGCTCTCCAAGCCCAAATAAAAATAAAATGCAAGTGGGTGGTGGTTTGCACCTCATTTAACTTCCAAATGTCCCAAACTATATTTCCAAAATTTTCCCTGAAAATAATAATGCAAATAATTAGCTCAGAAAATTCAAATTAATTAAAATTAGAATTTTCGGTCANATTAAGCATAATTAGGAAAAACGGGAAAATACCGGACAATTAAGCACAATTCCCTAATTAATTCTAGCACAATAAACTAAGTGAAATTAATAAAATATCGACTCATCACGCGGCTTAAGGCAAACCGCTCGAGCGGCTAACTTTGGCGCCCGGGCGGTTGTCAGTTTTTATATTGCGGATTCTATAATCTTTCTGTAATCTTTTTGGCTTATAAATAGCCCCAGTGCGAATTGAAAACTAATCTTTGGCAGAGGAAGACGACACAACACTCTTTTCACCCCTTGGAGGAGGATTTTGGATGTGGGAGCTCCAACCTACCAAATCTAGGGTTTATCTTTTCATTTTTTCCATTCAATTCATCTAGTTTCATCATGATTATGGTGAACTAAACTTTTGTTGTTGGGGCACAATGTAATCTTTTGAAACTCTCATATATTCAAATTCTTATTTATTTCATATGCTTGTCATATACTTGTTTATCAATTGTTGGGTTCTCATCTGCGCTCAATGCTTTTATTGTTTAACTCATTCAGTAAATGATGTTTGTGTTTATCGATATTGGGACGTACGGTACTGTCATGAACTGGTGGGAAATTCCTTAATTATGCCAATATCGCCTAGGGATACGGGTAGGATGGTCAATTGTATTTGCTTCAGAACGCATTGCATTATTGGTTACTAGGGGAGGTTAGAGATAGCAAGCCGGTAATTAGTAATAGGCTCTTTTCACCAAGGAATTGGGTTAAGGGTAATTAAGAAAGTATACATGGCAATTAGATAAATAAGTGAAGTAAATAAGAAGAATAGATATATGAGAGTGGATAAGATGAAATTGTAAACCCCAACAACACAATTCATCCATAGTTTTTCCTCAACCATTGATTCACTGCATTTTCATGTTTAATTCTGTTTTTGCATTTAACAATCAAAACTTTATTCTTTTCTCAAGTCTTACGAAATTAGGTTACATGAAAGTTAAGGCCTAAGAGTCCTTTGGGAAAACGATACTCGGACTTACTCGTTTATATTACTTGATAACGATCTGGTACACTTGCTAGGGACTTAACACACATCCTAGAGGTAGGAACAGGTGAAGGACACAGACTTCCATATGGTGTATTCATAAGCAAAGTTCTGGAACATTATGGTGTTGACCTTACTCATGAGAAGAAACAAACATATGGCAGAGAAAACATGATTGGAAAGGCCACTCTAACTGGTATTGGAATGAAGAAAAGTTCTCAAAAGTGGGTATTCCATGATGAAAATGTCCTCGAGAATAAAATATGCCATATGTGAATAAAGACAGTGATGAAGAGCTTGGATCACTGAATTCAGAGTTTGAAATTCGGGTAAATGACAGGTTCAAGAGGACATCTAAAAGGATAAACAACTTCAACAATTCTTTGGCAACTCTACATGAAAAGATGGACATTTTGTTCAAACACTACATTGATATTTCATCATCATCTAAAGAATCCGAGATATGGGTTGTAGATGATATTAGTGAAGAATCATCTGAATCAGAATAATGTCTTGTTTCTCCAAGTTGTGTGTTGAGTCCTAGACTAGGTCTTTCATTTTGAAGAAAGGCATATAAAGCCATCTTTTGTTATTTTCTGTGTTTTGTTTTGATTTCCTTTATCCTTCACCACCAATGTAATATTTTTAATTCAAGGAAATGAAATTAGCAGTTTGAATCAATCCATTTACTTAAATTGTTTAAATGAAATCTGATAGATTGTTTGATTGATTCGACTATGCTCTTATTGAAGTCAACTATGCTTGAACTGTCATGTATCTTTACTTATTGACTTCTGTTTTGAAAAGATTTAATTCTTGCTTAACCAGTATGCTTGATCTGGAAAAGGTTGCTGAAAGGTTTTGCAGGAAGGACATTGCTTTGAAGATCTACAACTGGAATTCAACACATACAAAAGCAATGCATCTGACTGATGATTTAATGCATTCGATTGTGTCTGAATGGGTTAACAATTCCAATTCATGAATTCGATTCTATCCTCACTGTTTGCTTAAATCATTAATATTCTGATATTATCTCTGCTCTTTACATGTTTCTATATCTGAATTGAGATAATATTGTGTGATTGTTGATATTTGTATCATTGCATATATATGTGATTTGATAGTTTGACTATGATACAAATATGTGCTTAAATTGTTGCTTAATCTGTGATATTTTGCATTGCGCACTCAAACTGTTTTTGAAACTCATGCATAATGACAGGGGGAGTATCACTGTTTTACACATTGTTTCATAACACATCTATATTTCAGGGGGAGTTGACATTGTTTTTGTGATGAACTTGTGATTTTGAGAGCATCATTATATTTCATAAACTACATATCTTTATGATGCATCTCTGTTGTTTTTAAAAACTACATAAATATCTGAAGCATTCCTTTTCTGTTAATGCACAAAGGGGGAGAGATATACATGAGTGTATGAGAGCAAGTCTATATAGGGAGAATTGATGCGTCATACTTAATCTGCTTGATATTTTTGTTGTATATGCAGAGTAACTGAACTGTGTTAATTGTATCTCTGATATATGTTTTTACTTTGTCATATGTGGAACTGTACAAACATGGTTGAGTTATTAATCATGGTTATGCATCATCAAAAAATGGGGAGATTTTTTAGATTGCTGACAACATAGATGATAACGGTTGAAAAATAGTTATTTTCATATGTCATTTTAGACCAAATTACACCCTTTAAGACTTAGAATGAGCTTAGAATCAAGTAAAACCCAATAAATGAGTCACTCGAGAGTCAAAAGAGATTTTTAGCGATATTATGCTTGTTTTGCATTGTTTTGCAGTGATTTTGATGAAAGTGAAGATTGGGGTTGAAGATGAAGGTCTTAGACTCAAAACAGAAGAAGAAAATTGAAGAACAGAAGAGTCAAGGAACCGCCCAGCGGCAAAATTGCACCGCTGGGCGGTCCAATGCGAGGAGGAGGCACCTGGTGTGGACGCTGGGCGAATTTGCGATTAGAGGAAAACCGCCGGGCGGTGGCGCGATTAGGGGCAAACCACCGGGCGGCATAAGTGTGCCGCCGGGCGGTTGTCCACTGGGCCTGGGCCTGTTTTCTGTGACGCTCCTCAGCTATAAATAGCCCTGTTACGATTTCATTCTCATTCTTTTGACAGAAGAGGGCGGCAGACCTAATCTTCACTCTCTGGAGAGGATCTCTTGGATGCTTAGGCTCCTTTTCATCTTATCTAGGGTTTGCTATTCCATTCTTCCATTATTTTCATCTAAGTTAACCATGACAATGGTGAACTAAACCCTTTTGTTGTTGGGGGAAACAATGTAATCTTTTGAAACTCTGTTTTATTGAAACTCTTGTTTATTTATATGATTCTTCATGTGCTTTGATTATCAATTGTTGGGTTCTCATCTG
>NW_014542182.1:106052-110287 GCF_000741045.1 Vigna radiata var. radiata
ATGAAATTGTAAACCCCCAACAACTCCATTCATCCATAGTCTTTTTCGTCAATTGAATCAAATACATTGCATGTTTATTTTTTGTCTTTGCATCCACAACAATTAATCATTTTCTACAAGTCTTACGATTTTAATTCTCACGAACAATAAGGCCTTTCGAGTCTCTTGGGAAGATGTTAAGGGATTGGCAAGCGTACCAAATCGTTCAAGTAATAAAAATGGTAAGACCAAGTATCGTTTTCCCAAGAGACTCGAAAGGCTTTCTCGTTCGCGTGAATTAAAATAATAAGACTTGAAAATAAAAATTAATAAATTTGGTAAGAGAATAAAATATGAACATGCCAAAGAAATTGATTCAAATGACAAGAAGAAAACAATGGATGAATGGAGTTGTTGGGGGTTTACAATTTCATCTTTATCCTCTCTCTCTTATCTACTCCTCTTGAATTATTAGCTTGATTAATTAATTGTCATGCAACTTTCTTAGCCTACCCTTAACCCGATCCCTCGACGAAAAGAGCCTAATATTAATTACTAGCTTGCTATCCCTAGCCTCCCCTAGCAATTAATATAACATTATAGAGCAGAAGTTAAAAACAATTGATCGTCATACCCCTACACTACCAGAAATGCGCATATTACCGAAGGAAGATTAGCGAAGGCCTTGAGGCCCTCGGTAATGCTAGGTGAATTACCGAAGGACATTTAGGCCGTCGGTAAAGGCTGAGTGAATTAACTTACCGAAGGATATGTGACCCTCGGTAAGGTGCTCGAGTAATAATCTGCAAAAGTTGGGTTTCCCCTCGCCCAACTTTCATTTTTCGAGCCAAACACTTTCTTTTTCTTTCTTCGAGAGTTCGATTCCTCACCAGAATTCCCCCCTTCGTTCACTAGCATTTCACCAACAGAGGCCCACTCCATCAGTTAGTGTGACCGTCAACCACCGTGTTGGTGATTGGCTGTGTCGACAGCGCGTATTCGTGATTGGGTGTGTCGCAATCAGCATCGGAGTTCGTCCATCGCAAAGGTAGGTTCAACGCTTGGTTTCGCAGTTAAACGGTGAGTTGCACCGGTTGTCATCGAGGGGTGGGCTTCCACTTGCTGTGACGTGTTTGTTCTTCTTGCAGGGTTGTTGTTCAAGGGTTGGAGGGTTGTTCTTGGAGGGGTCTTGCTGGAGTGTGGTTTGTGCGTGTGAGCGAGCTTGTCTAAATCATCTTGGTAGAGGTTTTGGGTTTTCTTTCTTCCCCTGCCATTAAGGTAAGTAGGTTTGTAATCGAACCTGAATGTGGTTAGCCCCTTTTCTTGGGTAGCATGGTGTTTTTTATGATTAATATTTCTTCTTGGTAGGTTTTGATAATGTCATTTTTCCATTAATTTACAAGGTTTTGGGGCTTCGATCAGGGTCTGAGGCGTGTCATTGCTAAAGGGCTGCGCTGAAGTGTCCAAGAGTTCATTATTTCTAGGTAGGTGAAGTTCATGCTCTTGTGTTTGGCTTGCTTTATTTTGGGTTTTAATTGCGTTTAAAATGGGGAAGTTGAAGCTTTGTTAAGATGGAGTTGATTTTGGTCACTAGTTTATGTGTTTGAATGCTTGATATCCATGAGTATGTCCATGATTGTGATGCTTATAATTTTTTGGTGTCCTTTGTGGTTTATTTGTGGTAGCTGTTTTAGGCAGATCATAAGTGGTTTTTGATGAGCAATTTTATGAGCATGTGTTGATATTAGTGTAGGATAGATGTGTTGGAACAAATGAAAATATATATCAAGCATTCTACAGAATATTGGTTTATCAGAACAAAATTGATTTATCATTATTGATTATTCCAAGGTTAATGATGGTTGTATATTTAAAATATCAAAACTTAAGCATAAATTGTTATAATGTTCTGACCATCCACCATTTGTAATAGAAATCGTTTACATTTTTTTACATATAAAAAAGAGGATAACAAGTCTTTGAAACAAGCAAAAAACAAAAGTTATAGATCTTTAAGATTGTATTGGTTTCTCCCAGAACCAAAAGGAGGAGAAATGTTTAATATGCAAGTTAGTAACCAAACTCTGCGGAGAGTTTGTTTCAATTTGAAGTTCAAAATTTAGCTTTTAAGAACAATGCTAAAAAAGCTTAAAGAGATCTCTACCTATTTACAACACAACAGTGAAAGTTAGGTTAGATATTAAAGTTTGACAACTTAAAAAACAGAGGAGATTAATCTAAAGAGACTGGGTGTAGCTTTCAAAAATTGAGAGTGAACCAGTGTAAAAGGATTGTGTGATCCTTTCTCTATCTTCACTATTCTTTCATGAATATTTTGATATGAAGGTTTGTGAATGTTTGTACCTCAACATCTAAAAAGAAAAGTGATTATATAGAAGTTAGCACATGACAAGGTAGTGACTAGTGTAGTTCTAATCAAATTTTTTAGAAACGAATTCCTAGCACATCCCTTCCCTAAGGATAGTATAAAAATCACAGCACAAGTGCTTGATTTCAAAACATCCACATATGACTAATCCTCTTGAAGAGAGTCTCAATCATGAGAAAAATTATTTCAAACAATTCTGTTTTAGAAACTTGTTTTTTACCATTGAGGTAAGTTCCACAAAATTTCATTCACATTATCATTTAACTCTGCCTTTGCTAATTCTTGAACTTGTTTCAACTTCAAGAAAATGCCTCAGGCAAGTCTTTTCCTCTCAATTCCCCAAGCCATATCTTCACATCTTTTCATGAGATAAAAAAAGGCAATACCTTTAGCTAATAAAAATCACATTAGTCACAGCAAAAATGATCCATCAACACCTAGAAAGAGGAAGTAAATGATGTGAATCCTTCTCACTTCTCCTAAAGCTTTGCCTTCCATTTCAATTTCTCTTTGTGTGTTGTTCTTCTTGCTTTTGCTGCAGTAAACACCAATACCTTCTAGCTGATTATCTTCAGTTAGCTCTAGTGCATTAGGCCTTCCTAGAGTCCTTGTTGTTGTTATCCTCTTTTGCATTCTCTCAAATCTGATTTGTGGTGTTGTTTGTGGTGCATTTTGCTGCATATTTGACTATAACAAGAGTGATTTGTTGAATCTTGCTGTCTTGGTGCCTTTCCAACATTTGAGCAAGTTTAAATTGCCATTTCAAAGTTGTTTGCACATTAAATTTGGTCATTTTTCAGCCTATATGTAGAATCACCTTTTGAACCATCAAAATTTGATTTAAAATAAAAGTGAACCAGAGTTTTTTTGTTGCAATTTGTTTCTTGGGTGTTTAAGTGTTTGCACAGCTTCAAATTGATGATATAAACTTGCTTGAAGCATCACTTGAGTTGTTGAAACACTTTCAAGCATTTTTTGGTTTGAAACCACCATTTTCAATGTCATTTTCTGGTGCGGTGACCATTTTAAGTGTTGTTTGACAATTTCAAATCTTTAATCTTCATTTCTAGATTGGCACAAGCTGGTTTAGTGTTTCCAAATATAATCACATGATCTTTGCACTGTAATACAATCATAAAAACTTGGTTTAGTGTTTCTAAATTTTGGTGTAGTGTTGGTTACAATTTCATGCATATTTGGCTATAGAAAGTATGTTTTTTTGAATGTTGTTGTGTTTGTGCATATACAATGTTTGAACAAGTTTATTTTGCCATTTTAAAGTTGTGTACACTGTTGAAATGGTAATTTATATGCCTATATGCAGAACGACCTCTTAAGCCATCAAAGTTGGCTTTAAAATGCAAGTGAACCATTGAATTCACATTGCAATCTATTTTCAAATTGTTTTAGAGTTTAAAAATATTTAAAATGATGATACAAAGTTGTTTGATGCATCAATTGAGGTGTTGAATCACTCCCAATGAATATTGGATATAAAACCACCAAATTAGAAACATTTTCCTGGTGTAGTGTTCAAATCAAGTGAGTTCGTGCACAAGTGATTCTAACACTCTAGTAATACATTCAAAAAAATTTAATTCATCAATTGAAACTTGTATGAACTCTAATTGGGTTCAGAACCAAACTGTTTACCATATTCACCCTTGTACTTCTTAATTTCACTAAAAAATGAGGTTTGAATATGCTATTTTGCACATAGATGAATCTAACTTCAATTTGAATGTTGTAACAAGTTTAAAACAACATTTAGGACTTGTTTAAACTTCTAAATAGCATAGAATCACATCAGTACGAAAATTGAATGGTCTAAAGAGCTGAAACTCAAAGTTTGAGTTTTAAGTACCTA
>NW_014542182.1:111692-112976 GCF_000741045.1 Vigna radiata var. radiata
CATAAAAAGTTGCTGAAGTGGTTAATTATGAGAATTTAACTTGTTTGAGTAAACCACTACTCAAACCTCAAAATGACAACTAAAAAAGCACTACAATGGTTAACATTTGCAAACTGCACTAAAGTAGCCTAAGAAACTTGTAAGAAATTGTCCTAACAAGTTTAAAAGGGTAAAACCTAGCTAATTGGAAACTCACACTGCAAAAACAACCTATAACTCAAAATATGACACCCTAGAACCTAAAACTAGTTACTAGAATAGGCTAAAAAGAGTGAATATGAGTTCTAGTTCTGTTTTGTGCCTAATTAGAGTTCAAACAAGTGTATTTTGATGAACTAAAACTGTTGAAATCAAGTGCAAGTTTCCTAGCATAAATTTGTTATCAAACATGCATTTAGACCATGACTGAATGTTCATGTATATGTTGTATGTTGATGTATATATTATATGTTCCTGTATATTGTATGTTCATTTATTAGGCTACAACTTGATTAAGTTAAGTAGTCATTTAAAGTCCTATGGTACTACACACCATCTCAATGGAATGAGAAAGGTAAAAGTACCTTAAACACTTAGAAAAATATGTGGAAGTACTCCACAAATACATAGAACTTCAGTAATAATAAGTTCTCTACCCCAAATTTAATACACAACCCCTTAGGATGTCTATGGCATTTCAATACTAAGGACTTCTCTTTGCATGCCCTTATTGGGTGCCTAGACAGTAGTGCTCAAATTTCTTCCATGTTCAACTTAAGTAGTAATAGGTTTATTACTTATGTGACATGGAGTGTTGTTGATTTCGCTAAGTTTACCTTTGTTTGACTTGTCACAGAACATGGCCCATTTTCTCAACCATCGTGCATGGATGTACGATCACTGTCATAGCGGAAGGAGAGGTTTGAAGGAATCTTTTGTCATCGGAGTTGAAGAGTTTGTGGAGACGGCTCAAAGATGTCAATATTATGCAATTGATGGAGGGATTCGATGACCATGCATCAAGTGCGAATGTACAAGGATTTTGAAAGATCAAGACGTTAAAGTTCACCTATACCAAAAAGGGTTCATGCCTAATTACACGATTTGGACATTTCATGGTGAAGAAATTCCTTCGACCTCCAATAGAGTTGAATATCGGCTTACATCAGGTTTGAATACTGTTGTACATACATTTGAGATAGATCAATTTGCCTATATGCAAGAGATGGTCGACAATGCTCTTCGTCGACATGATCCACAAGAAGCAAACGATAGTCATGATGAAGAGGCTCCAAATGAAACCAC
>NW_014542182.1:118471-119854 GCF_000741045.1 Vigna radiata var. radiata
CATATTTTTGTTCACATTATTTCAAAAACTTCATGTTGTCCCCCACTAATGTCAGAAACGAAATGCAATGGCAAGCTGAACCTCGTCAAGGTTCAATATCAGTTTTTCGACAATCAGGCCGTCATGCGGGAAAAGAATTCACTCATTTGTTAACTGATGCTGAATTCAACTCTGCTCATGTCCATGTCTTAATCAATTAAGTTAAGCCGTACCTTGAGTATGTCATCATCCAACTCTTACGTTTGCAATGGTTAAATAGTTATACACTAATTCATTTCATTTGTACCAGCTCATTTCTTGTGGCTGAGCAAGTCGCAGAAGGAAATGCTTCTGCTACAATACACTCAGAGTTTCCCTAATGGTTTAGAAATCAGGTCCATACTTTTTCCTATGTTTTGAGCAAGGTTAATTTGACTCTTGCTTTAAAATTTTTTTGGTATCTTTGTAGTTTTTTAATGAGGCATTAACTCCCATGGTTCAAGAGTTAAGACATCTCTCCAATTGGCCAATGAGATGTGTGAAAGAATGGCACACTTACTTCATCAATGGCTACAAATTCCATACACATGAATGGTCTAAAGGAAAGAAAACAACAAATTGTGGTGTCAACGTCAAGGGTATTTCAGAGGGTTCTTATGATGATTTCTACGGCATCATTCATAAAATATATGAGCTAGAGTACAACAACACTACTTCTCTAAATAGAGTAGTAATTTTTTATTGTGAATGGTTTGATCCTTCTAGAGCTGGTACTAGAGTGGATCCTAGGTTTAACATTGTCGAACTCCACATGAGAAACATATATAGACCGTTTGATCCTTTCATTCTTCCAACTAATGTCAGACAGGTTTATTATGTGCCACATCCACCATTCCGCAATATTGAAAAGCGTGATTGGACTGTAGCAATACAAACCAAGCCTAGAGGTCGCATTGACTCAAATGAGGTTGAGGAAGATGTTTCCTACCAACTTAACCAAATGTCACAACCACAAGAAAATATTGAAGTTGAACATATAACCACATTGTGCGACCCTGATGGTGATGGAGATGAATTAGAAGCACTTGCACAAGGTGATGATGATGATGAAGAAGATGAAGAAGAAGAAGAAGAAGAAGAAGATGATGATGATGATGATGATGATGAAGATGATGAAGAAGAAGATGAAGATGATGATGACGATGAAGAAGAAAATGATGATGATGATGAACAAGATGAAGATGAAGATAATGATGACGATGATTGAATGTTCGACTATCTTAAATATTGTAGCAAATTGAACTATCATTTCAATAGAGTGATCCTTCCTTATTTGAAATAATTTGACTATCTTAACTTTTTTATGCAATAATTTGAAATTCACTTTAATTTGTAGTGATCCTT
>NW_014542182.1:120644-133424 GCF_000741045.1 Vigna radiata var. radiata
ACCATGGATTGAGCCATATGGAAAAGGGTAAGACTTTAATCCCTTTTTTTAACTTTGATTGATGTTTTAAACATTGTCTTATTTGAAATAACTTTTATTTCTTTATATGAAGGTTTATTCCATCCAGGGTTGCTTCCCAGGCCATCACACGATCAATTAAGCAACAGTATTTGACTCCATGGCCTACTTGTGGAGCAATACCTATAGACGACAGAAAGCCATTCTGGGAGCGTTTTAAGGTGAACAACACTTTAAACTAATTATCATTCATATGTTACCATGTCTTAATCAATGTTTGTTTTGTTCATCATTGCAGATGAAGGTGCAGTGGAAAGCTGAACATGAAAGTCAAATACATAGAAATTTTCACATGAAAGCATCTGATCGGCTCTCAGAGATGTTTAGGGATGCCCGAATTGCAGGGGAGCGCCCTAACTGGATGGGCTAAATCATTTGGAACTCATTGCTTGCACATTGGAATTCAGTAGAGTTTCGCAAGAAGAGTGCACAAGCCCAAAAGAACAGAGCGTCTGAAAAGGGTGGTGCCTTGCATACTGGCGGGTCAATCACAATTCACGAGCATGCCATTCGTATGGTAAACTTTCTTTTCTTTTCTGTTTATTTCATATATAACTTATGTATTTTCTATTTCATATACACTAATAAGTCTAAATTATGTGACAGCCACAAGCTCTTGGACGGGCGGTCCATGTTGACGAGGTCTTTGCACAGACCCATGTTCGGGAGGGCACTAATGAATTCGTTGATGAAAGATCTCGCAAGACTCATGTAAATAACACTCCTAGTATTAGTAATCCACGTGATTATGTTATTGTATTGTGGCCCTGACATTGTTTTTAATGTTTCAATATGAAGAATTTTCTACGAGACTTTCACAGGTTAGATCCGAACATGGGTCAGCTCCTACACCAGATGATGCGAGTAATGCAGATGACGATATCCGTAGAATACAGTGCTGGGTCGATGTCCGTTGGTAGGAAGAAAAAGGGACGAGTCTACGGTGCAGGACAACTTGCTTCAAACTATACAACATCGAGAGGAGGTACACTGAAGCACCAACCTTCTTCTTCTTCCACCCCTTCTGCTAACGAGGCCATCCAACGCTTGAGACAGCTACTAGAGCAACGTGACCAGGAAAACCGTACATTAAAAGAACAATACACTGACTTGAGAGACGAGTTTTGAAGCTTCAAGTCCCTGGTCATGAGAGCGCTGCCTCAAACTTCAGACACTCATTCCACTGTCCCTCCGACCCAACCACGACCCTCCCCGTCACCCGCCGTCCCTCATCAACCCAGATCAGTCCAGCCCACACCAGTCCAACCATCTACAGATGAGCAAGATGATGAAGATACGTCTGAAGACTTTGTAAAATTTCAGTTTCATTTTGTTATTGATCATAGTGATATTACTACATTTAGATGTTAGTACATTATGATTATGGGATATTTACTTTTGCTTAGAATTGGATGATATTGCTATTATGATATTATTAGAACATAATGGATGTCAATACATTATGATGATAATACATTATGATTTTTCATCAATGAACGAAATATTTTGGGATGGACAATATATATGCAGGTTTGTTTGTGGATTGAAACTGTTATGCAGGTCTGTGTATGTTGTGTACACTGTAGGTAAGTGTGGTTGGACAAGAAAAACAAATACAACACGTTTATCCCTGCATCATACCGAAGGCTTTACCGAGGGCCTGAAGCCTTCGGTAATTACCCAGGGCCAAAAGCCTCCGGTAATTACCCAGGGCCACAGGCCTTCTATAATTACCGAGGGCTTTAGGCCCTGGGTAATTACCGAAGGCTTCTGGCCCTCGATAATTACAGAAGGCTTCCGGCCCTCGGTAATTACCGAAGGCTTCAGGCCCTCGGTAAAAGTAGCGACGACGTATTTACCGAGGGCTTTTTGACCGTCGTCGAGCCCTCGATAATAGGTATTTAGCGACGGCTTATGGCGTTTTTCGAGGGATTGTGGCCTTCGGTAATAGGTATTTGTGTGAAAATCTCTGTTCAGTCCTCAAGTTTTGAACTGTCTCAATTGGGTCATAATCAAGAGTTTCAATATAAGAGAGTATCAAAAGATTACATTGTTTCCCTCAACAACAATAGGGTTTAGTTCACCATTTTCATGGTGAAACTAGATGAAACATGGAAGAAAAATGGAAAAGAAAACCCTAGAAAATATGAAAAGGAGCCTAAGCATCCAAGAGATCCTCTCCAGAGAGCAAAATTAGGTTTGTTCATCCTCCCCTCTCAAAAGAATGACTCTAAACTCGCAATAGGGGTATTTATAGGTGAGGAGAGCAGTAGAAAACAGACCCATGCGCAACGGACCATCGCCCGGCGGAACAAGTGTGGCGCCCGGCGGTTTCCCACAAACCTCAAAACCCCTCGGCGGTGTAAGTTGCCGCTCGGCGGTTTCCCTCAAAACCGCCCAGCGCCAACACTAGTTCCTGGACTGCCCGACGGTGTAAGTTACCGCCGGGCGGTGCGTCGACTCTTTAAATCTTCAATTTTCTTCTCTTTTCTTGAGTCTACGACCTTTATCTTCAACTCCATTCTTCACTTTCTCAAAATAGCTACAAAACAATGCAAAACAAGCAGAATATCTCTAAAAACAACTTTTGCCTCTCTATAGACTCATTTATTGAGTTTTGCTTGATTCTAAGCTGATTCTAAGTAGTAAAGGGCGTAATTTGTCTAAAATGACATATGAAAATAACTGTTTTTCAACCTTCATCAGGAAGCCTAGAGAAATTTTTAACCAGGTGACTGTAGTACCTTCAGTGATCCAACAGATTCCTATATATTCTGAAAGAATGAAATTTTATTTTGGAGATATAATAGATCTTGATGAAGAGGAGTAGGAATTTGATATTCAACCTCAAAAGAAGAAATATCCGCCTAAGGTAAAAGATCCAGGTTGTTTGACTCTTCCATGTGTAATGAATGATATTGATGTAGGAGGAGCCATGATAGATTCTGGATCTAGCATTAATATGATGCCTAAGCGTTTCTTGAAGAAAATTGGAGGGCTAGTATTAAAATCGTCTAACCTTACTGTGACGGTGGTAGATGGTTCTACAAAAGAACCACTTGGTATGGTGGAGAATGTGACTGTGCGAGTGGACCAACTAGAGTTCTTGGTTGATTTCATAGTTATGGACATGGAAAATGATGAGAGGATTCCAATGATTCTTGGAAGACCTTTCATGGCAACTTCAAAGATGTTTATTAGTGTCCATGATGGAAGAATCATGATGAGAGACCATGAACATGTCCTATTATATAATGGTTCTAAAGAGAATAATGTTAGAGTTAGAAAGAGAGCCAGGCATAAAAAGACAAGGAGCGAAGTGTTAAACCCCTAGCAAGTGTACCAGATTGTTATCAAGTAATATAAACGGGTAAATCCGAGTATCGTTTCATAAAAGGACTCTTAGTCCTTACCTTTCATGTAACCTAATTTCATAAGACTTGAGAAAAGAATTAATTTGGTGGTTATATGCAAAGAACAAAAATAAAGATGCAAATGCAGTTGATTCAATTGGTTTTAAGAAACAATGGATGAATGTTGTTATTGGGGTTTACAATTTCATCTTATCCACTCTCATATATCCACTCTTCTTATTTACTTCACTTATTTATCCAATTGTCATGCAAACTTTCTGGTCTACCCTTAACCCAATCCCTTGGTGAAAAAAGTCTATTATTAATTACCGGCTTGCTATCCCTAGCCTCCCCTAGTAACCAATAATGCAATGCGATCGGAAGCAAATACAAGTGACCGTTCTACCCCTATCCCTAGGCGGTATTAGCATAACCAAGGAATTTCTCACCAATTCATGACATTACCGTACGTCCCCATATCGATAAAGACAAATAACTTTTAATGAATGAGTTAAACAATAAAAGCATTAAAGCAAAGATGAGAACCCAACAATTGATAAATAAGTATATGACAAGCATATGAAATAAATAAGAATTTGAATATATGAGAGTTTCAAAAGATTACATTGTTCCCCAACAACAAAGGGTAAGAGAAGTAGACTTTAGGGAGAATTCAGTGTGCTGGAAATGCATCAGCAAAGCAAATTCATATAACATCCAAAAGTGTATTACAATGAGTGCAACCATGGATTTATAGACTCATCCATGAGGCTGCAGCGTGATCTAAATGCCCATGATAAGTGGATCTGATGCCACGTGTACAAAGCAAAGAAAATGTGAATGAATTCTAGAAGAGGCACGGCTGCCTTGTGCTGAATGGTTGAAAGGTGTGGACAACAAAGATATGGGGTGCAACTAACAGCTTCGGGCTTCACTTGGACAGTTTTACCCCTTGCCTTGGGTCTCTAGATTCCATTCAAAATGAAGGAGAAGGACTTGTCCTTCTTCTTGGGTTGGTTTAATGGACTTTATTTATTGGCTTGGGCCTCGCGTATCACTTACCTTTGCTTAATGCTTTTATCATTTAACTCATTCGGTAAATGTTGTTTGTCTTTATTGATATTGAGACGTACAGTAATGTCATGAACTGGGGGAATTCCTTGATTATTCTAATACCTCCTAGAGATAGGGGTAGGACAATCAATTGTATTTTGCTTCCGTTTATCATGCATTATTAGTTACTAGGGGAGGCTAGAGATAGCAAGCCAGTAATTGTAATAGGCTCTTTTTGCCAAGAGATTGGTTTTAGGGTAGACTAAGAAAGTTTGCATGACAATATGATAAATAAGCGAAGTAGATAAGAAGAGTAGATATAAGAGGGTGGATAAGATGAAATTGTAAACCCCAACAACTTCATTCATCCATAGTCTTTTCTAGCCAATTGATTCACTACATTTTCCATGTTTACTTTTGTTCTTTGCATTCAAAACCTAAATTTAATTCTTTTCTCAAGTCTTATGCGATTGGTTTACATGAAAGTTAAGAACTAAGAGTCCTTTGGGAAACGATATTCGGACTTACCCATTTTATATTAATTGATAACGATCTGGTACACTTGACAGACTTAACACCTGCATAGAATCAACCAACCAAGAACACGCAATCAGCCAAGAACACAAAAAATAGCACCTGCAAATCGTGCTGAGTGCCCCTCAGAAGGGCCCTCAGCACCAGTCAGTTCATCTCTAAAGCATAGCCCTAGCCGACCTTAGACACTGCCCAAACACATTTTCCTCAGCTGCAACCATCAATAAAGCATTTTAATTGGTTCAAACAACAACAAATTCAATGTATCGTGCATAAACATCAAGGTTCATCAAAAATCATGCTTCCACATCAACATTCCTCAAGAATCATACTTTTAAATACTTAAAATGTAAAATGCATGAACTTACTTCGTTTGGAGATGCAAAAGTCAGTGAGGAATGCTCAAGAAATTGGGAGAATCCAAATCCTAGTAGCAAAGCAATAAAAAACCCCAAACTTTGATGGATTGATGATGAAGGTTGAAAAACAGTTATTTTCATATGTCATTTTAGACCAAATTACGCCCTTTACTACTTAGAATGAGCTTATAATCAAGCAAAACTTAATAAATGAGTCTGTAGAGAGTCAAAAGCTATTTTTAGCGATATTATGCTTGTTTTGCATTGCTTTTGAGAAAGTGAAGAATGGAGTTGAAGATAAAGGTCGTAGACTCATGAAAAGAGAAGAAAATTGAAGAATTGAGGAGTAGGCACTTGGCGTGGGTGCTGGGCGGATTTGCGACTAGAGGCAAACCACCGGGCGATAGACCCCTGCCGCTGGGTGGTAGTGCGATTTGAGGAAACCGTCGGGCGCCACACTTGTTCCGCCGGGTAGTTGTCTGCCGGGCTTGGGCCTGTTTTCTGTTGCGCTCCTCACCTATAAATAGCCGTATTGCGAGTTTAGATGCATTCTTTTGACAGAAGGGGGCGGCCAGACCTAATTTCACTCTCTAGAGAGGATCTCTTGGATGCTTAGGCTCTTTTTCATCTTATCTAGGGTTTGTTTTTCCATTCTTCATCCATTTTTCATTCAGATTCACCATGAAAATGGTGAACTAAACCCTATTGTTGTTGGGGGAAACAATGTAATCTTTTGATACTCTCTTTTATTGAAACTCTTGCTTATTTATATGGTTTCCATATGCTTTGATTGTTAATTGTTGGGTTCTCATCTGTGCTTAATGCTTTTATCATTTAACTCATTCGTTAACTGTTGTTTGTCTTTATTGATACGGGGACGTACAGTAATGTCATGAACTGGTGAGTAATTCCTTGATTAAGCAATACCACCTAGGGATAGGGGTAGGACGATCAATTGTTTTTCACTTCTGCTCGATAATGCTTTATTAATTGCTAGGGAAGGCTAGGGATAACAAGCCAATAATTAGTAATAGGCTCTTTTCACCGAGGGATCGGGTTAAGGGTAGGCTAAGAAAGTTGCATGACAATTAATTAATCAAGCTAATAATTCAAGAGGAGTAAATAAGAGAGAACGGATAACATGAAATTGTAAACCCCCAACAACTCCATTCATCCATTGTTTTCTTCTCGTCAATTGAATCAATCTCTTTTGCATGTTCATATTTTATTCTCATACTCAATTAATTAATTTTTCTTTTCAAGTTTTACGATTTTAATTCACGCAAACGATAAGGCCTTTCGAGTCTCTTGGAAAAACAATACTTGAATTTACCATTTATTATTACTTGATACTATTTGGTACGCTTGCCAATCCGTTAACAATTGAACAATGCAATATAAGTGGAGACAAAAGTTTTTGGTAGGAGAATGAAGGGGAAAGTGAAGAGAGCTCTTAGGGCGAGTAAAAATTTGCAATGGGCCAAACCCTACGCTAAGCCCAATTCATTTAAAACCCAACAGCAGAAAATCGCTCTCAGTGCCCCCATTATGGTGTTGAGCGGTTTGCACGTCTTTTCTCCCTCTCTTTCCTAGCTTGCCTCTTAAGACTCTGGCAAGTGTACCAATCGTATCAAGTAATAATAAATGGTAAGACCGAGTATCGTTTCCCTAGAGACTCATCGGCCTAGACTTTCATGTGATTTATTGATTATATAAGACTTGAATAACGAAAATTGGTGTTTGTAATGCCAAAACCAAAATTAAACATGCACATGCAAAAGTTGATCAATCAGCAGTTGAATGATATGGATGAATTGTGTTGTTGGGGTTTCCGACTTATCCTAATCCACTCTCATATATTTATGAATTCTACTTTTTCATTAATGTTAATGCCACTTTCTAATTTACCCTAATCCCCATGTCTTGGTGAAGAGAGCCTACTCTTAATTACTAGTTTACAATGTCTTGTCTCCCTAGCAATTGTTCATGCATTACATTCGCACAGAAGCTTAAAAGCACTTGGTCCTCCTATCCCTATGTCTAGGTAATATTGCTCCCGAGAGAATTCCCTTATGTCTAGATCTACCCATATGTGTCCATAAAGATAAAATCAAAGATCACGCTATTGAATAATGTCTTAAACGAAGCATGCATAGATAATGGAGGAAAAACTCTAACAATTAATAAAATAAAGCATATGAATAAAGCATCAATTCAATATATGAGAGTTTCAAAGGATTATATCGTTTTCCCAACAACAATGGAGGTTTAGTTCACCATAGACATGGGGAAACTAGATGAAATTAATGAAAAGATAAACCCTAGAACTTGTAGATTGGAGCTTCCACATCCAAAATCCGCCTCCAAGGGGTGAAGAGTGTGTTTTTGCATCTCCTTCTGCCAAAAGATAGACTCTCTAGGTCATGCATTTCTATTTAAAGCTCATTAAAATCAGCATAGACTGGCCCAGGCCCAAAATAAGGGCGCTCGGCGCTAGGTCACCGCTTAGTTGTGGGTACGACACTCAAGATGGACACTTAGCGTTGACGCCCAGGCGTTAGGCAATGACTTCACTGAAGAAGCGAGCGCTCAACGGTGAGGTAGCGCTCAGCGGTGGGCAAGATACTGGTGGGGCAAATTGGAAAGTGTACCGAGTCACACAAGTAATATAAAATGGTAAGACCATGTATCGTATCCTAGAGCACTCTCGGTGTTGAACAATTGTGTGAAAACAAGATTAATTAAGACTTAAAATAAAATAGATCATGGATTGTATTGCAAAAAAAATAGAATAAAGCAAAGTAAAATTTGATCAGTGGCAAAAGAGCACATAGATGAATGGAGGTTGATTTATAAGAGATGAGTATGTTGTTGTGGGTTAGACTTCACCAAGTTCCCTCTCATGTATATAAGAATTCTTCTTTACTCATTAATGTCAACGTCCCTCATTAAAACACTTAAACCCGATCCCTCGGTAAATAAGCCTATCCCTAATTACCAGTTCATACAATTCCTAGCATTCTTGGTAAAAAGATGTGAAGACCAAGAGGTTAAGACGACTAAGACTCATACCCTCATCCCTAAGCAATATAACCCTTAGGAGTAATTCAAAAAGGACCTGAATTGTAAGGAACCTCCTGGCACTCATGCAACTCACAGATAATGTTATTGTATAAGCAAGAATAAAATAGATGAATTACTCTAACAAATAATGAGATAAAGCATATAGAATTAAGAACCAATTCAAATACATGAGAGTTTACAAGGTTACATCATTCTCCAACAACAAATAGAAATTAGTTCCCCATAGACATGGTGGAACCCTATGAACTATGGAAGAAAGAAAGAATGAAAAGACTAAGAATTGGCTAGGAGTGTATTGCTATGCTCTCTTGTCGGAACAATCGGTATCGTTCTGAGAGTATAACGCAGCGGAATAAAAATAAGTTTAGCGGAAAACGTGTTCGGTCACTATTTAAATTAAAATGGTCAGTTAATAAAATAAATTTTCTAAAAGACAATTTATTGAATAGTTGATGTGCAAATGAAAATAACGAGTGCAGGGGGTAGAAAAATCACACAAGTAATTTTTATATTGGTTCGATTCAAAAGAATCTACATCCAGTCGTTAATCACTATAAAAAGTGATTAATAGTTCCACTAAAAAGATGTTTCACAGATTACAACAAATAGTGAATAAAACTGATAAAATAAACCTTCCTTCAACGAACGAACCGAAAGAAGAACACTCTGCCAACTCGAAGAGAACCGCCCCGACTATCGACACACGAAACGCGAGCTTCTCCTATTCACGAGACCAGGCAGAGCACCTTGCTAACTCGAAGAGAACTTTCTCCGACGATCGACACACGAAATGCGAGCTTCTCCTATTCATGAGACCAAGCAAGGGAACTTGAACCATAGCTTTTGAGAACTTCCTCTGACAAACAGTATTCTGCAATAGCTTATTTTCAACAACGTTGCTTCTAAAATTTTCAGAAGTCCAATATATAGCCAGCTTCTCTGAATATCAAAGGTCAAGTCCCAACTGCCAGTAATAATAAATTATTATAAGTGATAATCGATTATTCAAGTTCGTTACAGGTTTTTCAAAAGTGTGATAATCGATTATGTGAAGTGATAATCGATTGTTCCTGAAAGACTTATGATAATCGATTATTGCTTAACATAATTGATTATTCCAGTAAAAATACAAGTTTTACAAGATTTGAAGACTTTCCTATCAAGAGATCATTTTATTCATAAAAGGAAAGATTACATCAACATCACAAGGAGTAATAAAAGTGCATAAATATAACATAGAGATAAGAACAACCAATCAACAAAGCACACAAACATAAAATCCTATTTCTAAAATTCAGGACTTAAGGATCTCTCGGGTGGTTGAAGGATGAGGTGATTTTCAATATTTCCTAGATGAACATAAATGTCAAGAAATTGATCAACCATATAATCTTCATGAGCTTGCTGCCACTCAGAAATTTGATCAAAGTTACCTTTCTGGGCAAGACTCATATCATCCAGTTATCACAAAATTATCACAAAAGATCTCAATAAAAAACTTCACCCCCTCTTTACAAAAAATCATTTGAAGTTTATGCTCCCCATAAAATAGGTAATTTAAAAAGGATTTAAGTCCTTTAAAAATACTTCCCCTAAATTTAATAATCCCTTTTTAAAAAAAAATAGACCAATTTTTTTTTTTTTACTCTAGGACTTAATATAATCGATTATTACTTTAAATAATCGATTATTTGTGATCCAAATTGTCAAAATCCAAATTTTGAGGCCGAGATAATCAATTATTACCCTTTGGTAATCGATTATTTACGTTAATTTCCGAAAAACAGAGATTTGGGCCAAATTTTCAACCTAAAACACATCTAGCATTCATAAAATGTCCAAACATGGGTTTGAGTGAGAGTAATCGGTTATATTATGGGATAATCGACTATATGCGATTATAGATTTTTCCAAAGCCAAAAATAATCGATTATTATCATGTGATGATCGATTAAAAACGCTGAACTTACGAAAATTTGAGAAAATTTCATAAATCTTGAGCCTAAGACTTATCTAACACTCCTAACTCTCTTCTAAGATCATAAGGTAAAGATATTCCCTTAAATGGCTCTCACCCTCATCAAAAGAGAGATGCAATTTATAAAATTTTGAACTTTTAAAATGAGAGGCAAATGCATGATGAAATACCAAAGTAAAGATGAATATTCAGGTATCTAACAACCTTATATATCTCCCCCTTAAATTGGTACCAGGTATCAAAAGATCATGTCATACGATGTTTAAACAAGAATTTCTCTTAAACTCAATAACAGATTTTGAAAAATATTTGAAGATTTGTTCAGTCCAAAGCTATGCACAAATGCTTACCAGGCAGTTCAGAAAATATTTGCAATTCCCAACCATTTTCAATATTTCTTAGCAAACCAATTTCAACTTTTACCAGACTTAAATTAACTCATCGAAATCAACAATCAATTTTCAAATAATTAAGATATCAATAATTCAACAATCAATTTACAAATTAGAATGAACACAAAGTATCTTAAATGAATGTGATCACAATTGCTCCTGGTTTAACAGGAAAGCATTTCTATCAACACAAACAGTTCAAAAACTAATTTTGACAGCATAATTTATAACTTCCCAAATAACAACTATGATTCATGCATTCTCATATCCCACTCTGTTCAATCCCATGAATTCAGTTGTGCATATCAAAACAACATATAGAAAAAAAAATTTAAACACAAGAGCTGATTCAGAATTTATCTTTTAACAGTTTTTAGACCAAATAATTTATATCAAAATTATGCAAATTTGATCAGTTCATTTACTGCATCAAAGCTCTCAATGTGTATTATTGTAGCTCATATGGTATGCATTTGAACTTAAAAAAATCATCACAGAAATAGCTTCGAGACAGAATTGTCAATTTAATCATCAATTGTCTTAATCATCCAGAAATGCAGATAGAAACTTTGTCTTAATCTTTCGTTGTTTTTTATGCTTGACAAAGATTATTCCAAGGCTAACTTCAAAGTACTCACAAAATTGAATACTAGGCCAGTTAAACATATACTCAATTTGACAATTTTACAGCAAAGCATCGAAATACAGTGCACATGACAAAAAAAATAAAAATTAGGCACTTGAATGTCCCAAATAGATTAATTTCCTTTATTAAAATGTGCAAGCAGACAGGAACACACCACAGGATGAATGACACAGAGATGAACATATCATTTGCCCAAACAAAAATGAATTCAACAGTAATCTCATAATGGAAGATCAAGCAGATCAAAGTGCAACAACAAAGTTTAAATACTACTTAGCTCAATCACTTGGTGCTCGAACCAAGGCTTTTGATATCACTTGATGAATTTACTTCCTGGCTTTGAGCATCAATTCCAAAATCAGAACATCATAAAATTCTCTTCTCCATTTGAAAACTTATTCTGCAAAACAAAGCAATGGAGCTTTTGGTACCCATAATCTCTTTTGGGTCCTTACAGGTTAGAGACATATTATTTTATAACAGGAATCCAAGCATATTTTCCATTTGGAACTCCAAAATGTTTAATGTTGCATTTGTTAGAAGTGTGTCCCTTTTTCATGCAATAAAAGCAACAAACATCATGCACCTTGTTTTTCACAAAAGTTCCTTTCTCAACCCATACCCTTCGGGTTCTTTTAATTTGAGGTTTCCTATGTTGATGCATGTTCTTGTTTTTAACATTTTTCTTTCTAAATCCATTTCCAACATGTGAAATAGATTTGGTGGCTTTAGCAAACAAATTTTCAAGAATATATATGTCAAACGTGTGACTCTTACAAGACAAACATTTAATAGGTTGATTATTTGCATCAGATTCAGATAATTTCATTTCAAGTTTAATACTTTTGTTTCTCAAAACAACTTCTTTATCTAATGCACTTTCATATTTAATTTTCAATTCCTTAAACTCATCTTTCAAATTTTTATAATCTGCATCTAATTTCTCAGATTCATTTAACAATTCAAGAAAAAAGCTTTTTGTAAATCAAACTCGCTAGTGTCAAGCCTAGAGCCACTTACTTAGCTTGCAGTGTGTTAACAGATTGGCAAGCGTCCCAAATCGTATCAAGTAATAATAAATGGTAAGTCCAAGTATCGTTTTCCCAAAAGACTCAAAAGGCCTTATCGTTCGTGTGAATTAAGATCGTAAGACTTGAAAATAAAAATTAATTAATTGGGTATGAGAACAAAATATAAACATGCAAATAGAGCAGAAGTGAAAAACAATTGATCGTCCTACCCCTATCCCTAGGTGGTATTGCTTAATCAAGGAATTACTCACCAGTTCATGACATTACTGTAC
>NW_014542182.1:133582-140222 GCF_000741045.1 Vigna radiata var. radiata
TCATGGTGAATCTAGATGAAAAATGGATGAAGAATGGAAAAGCAAACCCTAGATAAGAAGAAATGGAGCCTAAGCATTAAAGAGATCCTCTCAAGAGAGTGAAATTAGGTCTAGCCGCCCCCTTCTATCAAAAGAATACATTTAAACTCGCACCAGGGCTATTTATAAGTGAGGAGCGCAACAGAAAAAAGGCCCAAGCCCAGCAGAGAACCACCCGGCGGCACACTTGTTCCGCTGGCGGTTTCCCTCAAGCCGCGCTACCGCTCAACAGTAAGGGTCTACCGCTCGGTGGTTTGCCCCTAATCGCAAATCCGCCCAGCACCCACGCTAGGTGCCTTCTCCTCGCCTTGGACCTCCTGACGGTGTAATTTGTCGCCGGGCGGTACGTCGACTCTTCATTTCTTCATTTTTCTTCCCTTTTCTTGAGACTACGACCTTCATCTTTAACTCCATTCTTCACTTTCTCAAAAATGCTACAAAACAATGCAAAACAAGCATAATATCGCTAAAAATAGCTTTTGACTCTCTACAGACTTATATATTGAGTTTTGCTTGATTCTAAGCTCATTCTAAGCAGTAAAGGGAGTAATTAGGTCTAAAATGACATATGAAAATAACTGTTTTTCAACCTTCAGCACCACCCCAAACTTAGAACTTTGTTTGTACTCAAGCAAACAAAACAAAACAGCAACAAAATAGTGTTTGGCTTTATACTATTTCATCCAATGATTCAACACTCCTAAAGTGCATGACAAGCACTACTTGATCCCAAATCTTCAGGGAAATCAAATTAAGATGCATGCATGCTTCCAATCCAGAGATTGCACAACAGATGTTACAGATTATGAATGACCAATCCACTAAGCAAAAATGCACTTATGAAAATTAATAATTCATACCAAGCAAGTTTTTCACTCAATCACTCAAGTGTTTAGGGTGACACTCCAACTCTCTATCATTTCACAAGTCACAAGAAATAAAATTGCCTTTCATCTCAAACAATCAATATCTTTACATACAAATGCCATCAAAAGGACTTTCCAAGGCTTGTAATCAGGTTGGGCTAACAAGAAGAATTGGTTTTTCTGGAATGCAAAATCCTTGAGTCAAGAGAGCTCTCATAATATTCATCATTTAAGCACAACTCTCTTCCTCACCAATCTCACTCATTCCCAACTTCTTTCCCTTTTCTTTTTCATTGAGCTCATCTTCATGCTTTTTTTCTTATTTTTCTTTTTCTCATGCATCTTTCTTTTTCAACATTTAAGCTCAATGCTTCTTAACAGCTTTTCAATTTCCCCATGCATCCCCAAACTTGAACCTTTTCATCACATACAGTTAAGCTCATCCCAACTCAAGGTAAAGAATTTCAAGACAAGGGTTCACATCCTGTTTAAGGCTAAGGTTCAAAAAGGGTATAATATTTTAAGCTCTGTGGGTGAAAATTTGGCTAGAGAAAGGTTTTCAAAAATGGCCTTGATCATATGACATTCACATGCAATTCAATCAATCATCAAGATTAAAGCAATATCATTAATGCTTTCCTGTGAACAATTCATATAATCATAAAAACTCTGGAGCTCAAAACCTCACACAACATGCTTTCTCACACAACATTCATTCATACTTCTTGCTTAGCATCATAACCACAATCATAATTCATCACACATTTGTTTCATTGGCTTTCAACATGCAACACTACTCAATTATTAATCACCTCAAATTATCATCAAATAAGTTCATCATGCAAATTAGTCAGTCAAACATCTTCAGAAAAGTATTTAGGCCAAGCATACACAATGAAAAATAAAATTCAACCTATTCTAAAAATTTAAAATGCAAAATTAAAAGAAGAGAATCTAGGTTGCCTCCTAGTAGCGCTTGTTTAACGTCGCGAGCCTGACCCAAACCTGTTTAGCACTTGTCAGTAAGTGTAATTCCTTCTAACACCCATTATAGAGCAGAAGTGAAAAAAAAAATTGATCGTCCTACCCCTATCCCTAGGTGTTATTGCTTAATCAAGGAATTACTCACCAGTTCATGACATTACTGTACATCCCTGTATCAATAAAGAAAAACAACAGTTATCAAATGAGTTAAACGATAAAAGCATTAAGCACAGATGAGAACCCAACAATTAACAATCAAAGCATATGGAAACCATATAAATAAACCAGAGTTTCAATAAAAGAGAGTATCAAAAGATTACATTGTTTCCCTGATGAAGGTTGAAAAACAGTTATTTTCATATGTCAATTTGGACAAAATTACACCCTTTACTACTCGGAATGAGCTTAGAATCAAGCAAAACTCAATAAATGAGTTTGGAGAGAGTCAAAAGTTGTTTTTAGCGATTTTATGCTTGTTTTGCATTGTTTTGTAGCTAATTTGAGAAAAGTAAAGAATGGAGTTCAAGATACAGGTCGTTGACTCAAGAAAAGAGCAGAAAAATGAAGATTTGAAGAGTCGACGCACCGCCGGGCGGCACACTTAAACTGCCGGGCGGTCCAGGGCGAGGAGTAGGCACCTGGCGTTGGCGCTGGGCGGATTTGCGATTTGAGGGTTTAGTTCACCATTTTCATGGTGAATCTAGATGAAAAATGGATAAAGAATGGAAGAGCAAACCCTAGAAAAGATGAAAAGGAGCCTAAGCATCCAAGAGATCCTCTCTAGAGAGTGAAATTAGGTCTTGCCGCCCGCTTCTGTAAAAAAGAATGCATCTAAACTTGCAATAGGGCTATTTATAGGTGAGGAGCGCAACAGAAAACAGGCCCAAGCCCAACAGACAACCGCCTTGCGGAACTAGTGTGGCGCCCGGCGGTTTTCCTCAAATCGCACTACCGCTCGGCGGCAAGGGTCTACCGCCCGGCAGTTTGCCTCTAATCGCAAATCCGCCCAGCGCCCTCGCCAGGTGCCTACTCCTCACCCTGGACTGCCCGGCGGTGGAATTTGACGCCGGGCGGTGCGTCGACTCTTCAATTCTTCAATTTTCTTCTCTTTTCTTGAGTCTACGACCTTTATCTTCAACTCCATTCTTCACTTTCTCAAAAATGCTACAAAACAAGCATAATATCGCTAAAAATAGCTTTTGACTCTCTACAGACTCATTTATTGAGTTTTGCTTGATTCTAAGCTTATTCTAAGTAGTAAAGGGTGTAATTTGGTCTAAAATGACATATGAAAATAATTGTTTTTCAACCTTCATCAACACCCCAAACTTAGAACTTTGCTTGTCCTTAAGGAAACAAAAAAAAAACAACACACAAAACAAAGCTTGGCTTTATACTATTTCATCCAATGTTTCAACATTCCCAAAGTACATGACAAAGCTACTCAATCCCAAATCTTCAGTGAAATCAAAATAAGATGCATGCATGCTTTCAATCCAGAGATTGCACAACAGATGTTACACATTATGAATGACCAATCCACTAAGCAAAAATGCACTCATGAAAATTAAAAGTTCATACCAAGCAAGTGTTTTACTCAATCATTCAAGTGTTTAAGGTGACACTCCAACTCTCTATTATTCACAAGTCACATGAAACAAAATTGTCATTCATCTCAAAAACATCTTTACATGCAAATGCCATCAAAAGGACTTTTTCAAGGCTTGTAATGAGGTTGGGTTAACAAGAAAAATTGGTTTTTCTGGAAAACAAAATCCTTGAGTTAAGAGAGCTATCATAATATTCAACATTTAAGCACAACTCTCTTCCTCAGCAATCTCTCTCATTCCCAACTTTTTCCCTTTTTCTTTTTCATTGAGCTCATCTTCATGCTTTTTCTTTTCTTTTTTTTTTCTCATGCATTTTTCTTTTTCAACAATTGAGCTAAATATTTCTTAATAGCTTTCCAATTTGTCCCTTGCAACCCCAAACTTGAACCTTTTCATCACATACAGTTAAGCTCATCCCAACTCAAGGTAAAGAATTTCAAGACAAGGGTTCATATCCTGTTTAAGGCTAAGGTTCAAAAAGGGTATTTCAAGCTCTTTGGGTGAAAATTTGGCTAGAGAAGGGTTCTCAAAAATGGCCTTGATCGTATGACATTCACATGCAATTCCATCAATCATCAAGATTAAGGCAATATCATTCATGTTTTCCTATGAACAAAGCATACAACAATAAAAACTCTGGAACTCAATACCTCACACAACATGCTTTCTCACACAATATCCATTCATACACCCTGCTTAGCATCATAAGCACAATCATAATTTATCACACATCTGTTTCACTGGATATTCACACACAACCCAACTCAATTATCATCCACATCAAATAATCATCAAATAGTTCCATCATGCACATCAGTCAATCAAACACCTTCAGAAAAGTATTTAGGCCAAGCAAACATACTGAAATTAAAATTCAACCTATTCTAGGAATTTAAAAAGTAAAAGTAAAAGAGAGAAAACTAGGTTGCCTCCTAGTAGCGCTTGTTTAACGTCACGAGCCTGACCCAAACTTGTTTAACACTTGTCAGTAAGTGCAATTCCTTCCAACACCCATCAGTAGGTATGCCTTCCTGGAATCCTTCAGTGGATTTAAAATTTTTAGCATCCCTCAGTAGATGCTACCCAAAAATTGTTCCAAAAATTCAAAAATTACATGTTCCAATGAAAGTAAAAAGTAAAATACTAAAAATGAAAATTGTTCTTAAAATACAAAAAATGATTTCCAGCAATTCAACTCTTTTTCTTCACGTTGGGATCTTCATCATCCCACCGGCTCAATTTTCTTCTGTCCACCCGCTTGACCACTGTGGAATATGGTCTTCTAATCTCCACCATTCCTTCATCTTTTGGCTTTTTGTTGACAATCCACTTCTTGTTTTTAAATCGCACTGAAAAGCCCCGCAGGAATGACATATCCTCTGAAGAAGTTGATTCCTTCTTGCACACCTCCCTTTTCTCATGAATCTGCAAGGCATTACAATTATAATGAAAATTAATACCTGTAGAATTTTCTTCCTTTGCAACATCACTTTTGGCCCTTTTATACTTGACTCTCCTGACTGCCCTTTGTACAGTTTCTTTAGAACCATAAATCAGTACTTGGTCATGATCCCTTAGCTTTATTCCTCCATCATGGATACGTATAACCATCTTGGAAGTCTGCATGAACGGTCTTCCTAAGATTAATGGATTTTTTTCCCTCATTGGTCATATCCACAATTATAAAGTCAACCAAAAATTCCAACTCCTCAATCTAGACAATTGCATTTTCCACCATTCCAACTGGTTTCTTCCTAGACCCATCCGCCACTGTCAAGATCACTGTGGTAGGCTTTAATTCTATCCCTCTAATCTTCTTAAAATCCCTGAGAGGCATCAGATTAATGCTTGATCCTGAATCAATCAAAGCTTCTCCTAAATCTACATCATTTATGACACAAGGAAGAGCCAAAGCTCCTGAATATTCCAGTTTCTGCGGATGATTCTTCTTCCTGGGTTTAACCAACTGCTCCTGATTTTCTTCATAACCCAGATCAATTAACCTTCCCAGATAGTATTTGATCCTCTCATCATATTCAGAAGTTTGCAAAGATATCTAGGATTAATGGGTACCTTACTAAGAATATTACGGAGTGATTCTTTAATACCTTCCTTCTATTTTTCTCTTTCTGCTTTCTTCTCTTCGCATCTCTTATGCTTATTATGAATCCTCTCCTCCTCTTCGTCCTCACTGCTTCCGATCTCAATTGTTTCCTCTTCTGGCTTCCTTTTTCTTGTTATAACAACTTTGCACTCCTCTTTTGGGTTGACGTCAATGTTAGCCCGAAATTGATTTTTCTCCATAGTTTCAACCCTTTTAGATAGTTGTCCAATCTGCGTCTCTAGTGATCTAAAGCTGGCCTGATCACTCGCTTGTTGAGACTCATAAACTTTCAAAAATTTGTCAAATCTGTCAGTTAATTCTCTAACTGTCTCAATCAAGCTGTTCACCTGCTGCCATTTGTCCAGATGAATTATTCTGGCTCTACCCAATACTTGGGTGATTTTTCCAACCTTGGCTAGAATTGCCTTGGTTGAAATTGCCTTGCTTATATTGAAATTGGGCTCCCATGTAATTAACGTCCTGCTGCATTGATGAAGGTTGAAAAACAGTTATTTTCATATGTCATTTTAGACCAAATCATGCCCTTTACTAGTTGGAATGAGCTTTGAATCAAGCAAAACTCAATAAATGAGTCTGTAGAGAGTCAAAAGCTGTTTTTAGCGATATTATGCTTGTTTTGCATTGTTTTGTAGCATTTCTGAGAAAATCAAGAATGGAGTTGAAGATAAAGGTTGTAGACTCAAGAAAAGAGAAGAAAATTGAAGATTTGAAGAGTCGACGCACCGTCCGGCGGCAACTTACATCATCTGCGGTCTAGGGCGAGGAGTAGGCACTAGCGTTGGCGTGGGCAGATTTGAGGGAAACCGCTGGGTGGTGGCCCTTACCGCCGAGCGGTTTTGCGGTTTGTGGGAAACCGCCGAGCGCCACACTTGTTCCACCGAGCGGTAGTCCATTGGGCTTGGGCCTGTTTTCTGCTGCGCTCCTCACCTATAAATAGTCTTATTGCGAGTTGAGATGTATTCTTTTGATAGAAGGGGGTGGCCAGACCGAATTTTGCTCTCTGGAGAGGATCTCTT
>NW_014542182.1:140753-148233 GCF_000741045.1 Vigna radiata var. radiata
CTTGTCATTTGAATCAATCTCTTTTGCATGTTCATATTTTATTCTCGTACTCAATTTATTAATTTTTATTTTCAAGTCTTATTATTTTAATTCACGCGAACGATAAAGCCTTTCGAGTCTCTCAGGAAAACGATACTTGGTCTTACCATTTTTATTACTTGAACGATTTGGTACGCCTGTCAATCCGTTAACAAGTTTTTGGCGCCGTTGCCGAGGACTCGAGGTTTATTTTTCTAGTAGTGTGGATTGATTGAATTTGACTTGGTTGTAATTATTTTTGTTTTAATTTTTGTTTACTTGCGTTTTATTTTATTTTTCTGTAAAAGTGCTTTTAGGGTGTGTTTCTTGTGGATGCAGGAAACAATACATACTAGAAGCAGAAAAGACCAGCAACCTCTTTTAGAAGGTGTACCAGACGGGAGGAGAAAGAGACGTCCTTCACGTGAGAGATCTCTTTCTCCTGAAGCAATTTCGCAGTCTTCGCTTGAGACTTCTGAACCAGATTTTGAGGAGATGGCTAACCAACCTCCTCCTAGACGTACTTTAGGGGACTCAGCAAACGCAGTAGGCCCCTTAAACTTCAGCAGCATAGCGGTTCCAGCTGACAATGCAACCAACATGGTGATGAGTCTGGCGCTCATCCAGTTAGTCCAGAATAATCAGTTTCAAGGGTTGTCGAATGAAAATCCTTATAAGCATTTGACAATCTTTGGTGAGATTTGCAGCACTGTCAAGATAATTGGAGTGCTGGATGACAGAGTCAGACTCAGTTTGTTTCCTTTCTCTCTTGGAGGAAACGCAAAAGATTGGTTGAATTCTTTCCCTGAAGGAACGTTCAGGACTTGGGAGGCGGTGGCACAACAATTTGTTACTAAATTCTTCCCAATTCCAAAAATTAATCAAGGGAAGCTGGAGATCTCTTCGTTCAAGCAAGGGATGGAGGAAACTCTCGGGCAAGCATGGGACAAATTTAAAGGTTTATTGAGGGCGACCACAGTCCATGGGTTCGATAAGACTTCATACTTGCTTGCGTTCCTTAGAGGTCTATGTGCTCATTCCAAGATGATGTTAAATGCCTCAGCTGGAGGCAGTATCAATAGAAAAACGGAAGATGGGGCGTATGACTTGATTGAAGATATGGCCCTAAACGAAGTGTCAGAGAGTGAGAGGGGCATACAAATAGGAGGACTCTTGCATCTTCCTACTGAAGACGCTGCAACTGCTCAGAATCACCTTCTCAGCCTGAAATTGGACAAGTTGACAAAGGTCCTCTTCGAACTTCCTAGGGGACTTAGAAATATTTCTTAGGCACAGCAACTTTGTGACTTATGCAATGGTGACCACATAAATGGTCAATGTGCTTTCACTGAGGAGATGCAGCAGGATGTTAATTATATGGGAGCCCAATTTCAATACAAGCAAGGAAATTTCAACCAAGGTAACTCTAGCCAAGGTTGGAAAAATCACCCAAGCATTGGGCAGAGCCAGAATAATACATTTGGACAAGTGGGCAACTTCCGACAGCAACAACCCTTTCCCTTATGGCAGCAGGTGAACAGCTTGACTGAGACAGTTAGAGACTTAACTGATAGATTTGACAAATTTTTGAAAGTTTATGAGTCTCACCAAGCGAGTGATCAGGCCAGCTTTAGATCTCTAGAGACACAAATTGGTTAGCTGTCTAAGAGGGTCGAAACTACGGAGAAAAATCAATTTCGAGCTAGTACTGAGGTCAACCCAAAAGAGGAGTGCAAAGTTGTTGTAACAAGAAGAAAAAGGAAGCCAGAGGAGGAAATAATTGAGCTCAGAAGTAGTGATGACGAAGAGGAGGAGAGGATTCATAATGAGCATAAGAAATGCGAAGAGAAGAAAGCAGAAAGAGAAAAGGAGAAGGAAGATATTAAAGAATCACTCCACAATATTCTTAATGAAGCACCCATTAATCCTAGAACATCTTTGCAAACTTCTGAATATGATGAGAGGATCAAATAATATTTGGGAAAGTTACTTGATCTGGGCTATGAAGAAAATCAAGAGCAGTTGGCAAAACCCAGGAAGAAGAACCATCAGCAGAAACTAGAGGATTCAGGAGCTTTGACCCTTTCCTGCGTCATAAATGATGTAGATTTAGGAGAAGCTTTCACTGATTCAGGATCAAGCATTAATCTGATACCTCTCAGTGATTTCAAGAATATTAGAGGGATAAAATTAAAGCCTACCAAAGTGATCTTGACAGTGGCGGATGGGTTTAGGAAGAAGCCAGTTGGAATGGTGGAAAATGCAATTGTTCGGATTGAGGAGTTGGAATTTTATTGACTTTCTAGTTGTGGATATGACTAATGATGGAAAAAATTCATTAATCTTGGGAAGACCGTTCATGCGGACTTCCAAGATGGTTATACGTATCCATGATGGAGGAATAAAATTGAGGGATTATGACCGAGTGTTGATTTATGGCTCTAAAGAAACTGTGCAGAGGGCAGTCAGGAAAGTCAAGTATAAAAGGGCCAAAAGTGACGTTGCAAAGGAAGAAAAACCCATAGGTATTAATTTTCATTACAATTGTAATGCCTTGCAGATTCTTGGGAAAATGAAGGTGTGCAAGAAGGAATTAACCTCTTCAAAGGATATGTCATTCCTGCAGGGCTATGTAGTGCGATTTAAAAACAAGAAGTGGATTGCCAACAGAAAGCTAGAAGATAAAGGAATGGTGGAGATTAGAAGACCATATTCCACAGTGATCAAGAAGGTGGACATAACGAAATTGAGCCGGTGGGACGACGAAGATCCCAACGTGAAGAAAAAAAGTTGAAATTGCTGGAAATCATTTTTATATTTTTAAGAACAATTTTCATTTTCAGTTATTTTCTTTGGAACATGTAAATTTTGAATTTTTGGAACAATTTTTGGGTAGCATCTACTGAGGGATGCTAAAAAAAATTTTAAATCCACTCAAGGATTACAGGAAGGCACACGTACTGATGGGTGTTGGAAGGAAATGCACTTACTGACAAGTGCTAAACAGGTTTGGGTCAGGCTCATGACATTAAACAAGCGCTACTAGGAGGCAACCTAGTTTTCTCTCCCTTATCTTTGCATTTAAATTCTTAGAATAGGTTGTAATTTTAATTTTAGTTTGTATTCTTGGCTTGAACACTCTTTCTGAAAATGTTTGACTTACTGTTGTGCATGATGGAACTATTTCATGATTATTTGATGTGGATGATAATTGAGTTGTGTTGTGTGTTAATATCCATTGAAATAGATGTGTGGTGAATTATGATTGTGGTTATGATGCTAAGCATGGTGTATGCATGAACCTTGTGTGAGAAAGCATGTGTGTGAGGTATTGAGCTCTAGAGTTTTTATTGTTGTATGTATTGTTCACAAGAAAGTATGAATGATATTGCCTTAATCTTGATGATTGATTGAATTGCATGTGAATGTCATATGATCAATGCCATTTTTGAAAACCCTTCTCTAGCCAAAATTTCACCCGAAATACTTGAAAATATTATACCCTTTTTGAACCTTAGCCTTAAACAGGATCTGAACCCTTATTTTGGAATTCTTTACCTTGAGTTGGAATGAGTTTAATTGTATACGATGAAAAGGTTCAAGTTTGGGGTTGCATGGGGGAAAATTGAAAGGCAAGTGAAAAGCATTGAGCTCAAAGGTTGTGAAAAGAAAAATTCATGAGAAAATGAAAAGAAAAGAAGAAAAGCATGAAGATGAGCTCAATGAAAAAGAAAAGGGAAGAAGTAGGGAATAAGTGAGATTGGTGAGAAAGAGAGTTGTGCTTAATTGTTAAATATATTTTAATGTTCTCTTAACTCAAGGATTTTGTTTTCCAAAAAAACCTATTTTTCTTGTTAGCCCAACCCCATTACAAGCCTTGGAAAAGTCCTTTTGATGACATTTGCATGTAAAGATGTTGATTGTTTAAGATGAATGAAAATTTTGTTTCATGTGACTTGTGAACATTAGAGAGTTGGAGTGTCACCTTAAACACTTGAGTGATTGAGTGAAACACTTGCTTGGTATGAACTGTTAATTTTCATGAGTGCATTTTTGCTTAGTGGATTGATCATTCATAGTGTGTAACATCTGTTGTGCAATCTCTGGATTAAAAGCATGCATGCATCTTAATTTGATTTCACTGAAGATTTGGGATTGAGTAGTTTTGTCATGTACTTTGGGAATGTTGAAACATTGGATGGAAGAGGATAAAGCCAAGTTTTGTTTTGTGTGTTGTTTTGTTTTGTTTGCTTGAGGACAAGCAAGGTTCTAAGTTTGGGGTGTTGATGAAGGTTGAAAAACAGTTATTTTCATATGTCATTTTAGACCAAATCATGCCCTTTACTACTTGGAATGAGCTTTGAATCAAGCAAAATTCAATAAATGAGTCTGTAGAGAGTCAAAAGTTGTTTTTAGCAATATTATGCTTGTTTTGCATTGTTTTGTAGCATTTCTGAGAAAATGAAGAGTGGAGTTGAAGATAAAGGTCGTAGACTCAAGAAAGGAGAAGAAAATTGAAGATTTGAAGAGTCGACGCACCGCCCGACGGAAACTTACACCGCTGGACGGTCCAGGGCGAGGAGTAGGCACTGGCGTTGGCGCTGGGCAGATGTGAGGGAAACCGCCGGGCGCCACACTTGTTCCGCCGGGCGGTGGTCCGTTGGGCTTGGGCCTGTTTTCTGTTGCGCTCCTCACCCATAAATAGCCCTATTGCGAGTTGAGATGTATTCTTTTGACAGAAGGGGGCGGCCAGACCTAATTTTCCTCTCTGGAGAGGATCTCTTGGATTCTTAGGCTCCTTTTCATCTTTTCTAGGGTTTTCTTTTCCATTCTTCTTCCATTTTTCATCTAGATTCACCATGAAAATGGTGAACTAAACCCTATTGTTGTTGGGGGAAACAATGTAATCTTTTGATACTCTCTTTTATTGAAACTCTTGATTATTTATATGGTTTCCATATGTTTTGATTGTTAATTGTTGGGCTCTCATATGTGCTTAATGCCTTTATCGTTTAACTCATTCAATAACTGATGTTTGTCTTTATTGATACGGGGATGTACAATAATGTCATGAACTGGTGAGTAATTTCTTGATTATGCAATATCACCTAGGGATAGGGTATGCCGATCAATTGCGTTTAACTTCTGCTCTATAATGCTTTATTAATTGCTAGGGGAGGCTAGGGATAGCACGCCAGTAATTTATATTAGGCTCTTTTCGCCGAAGGATCGGGTTAAGGGTAGGCTAAGAAAGTTGCATGACAATTAATTAATCAAACTAATAATTCAAGAGGAGTAAATAAGAGAGAGCGGATTAGATGAAATTGTAAACCCCTAACAACTCCATTCATCCATTGTTTTCTTCTTGTCATTTGAATCAATCTCTTTTGCATGTTCATATTTTATTCTCGTACTCAATTTATTAATTTTTATTTTCAAGTCTTATNCTCTTTTGCATGTTCATATTTTATTCTCGTACTCAATTTATTAATTTTTATTTTCAAGTCTTATTATTTTAATTCACACGAACGATAAAGCCTTTCGAGTCTCTTGGGAAAACGATACTTGGTCTTACCATTTTTATTACTTGAATGATTTGGTACGCTTGCCAATCCGTTAACATGCATCTCCTTAGTGAAAGCACATTGACCATTGATATGGTCACCACCGCATAACGCACAAAGTTGCTGTGTCTGAGAAATATTTTTGATTCCCCTAGGAAGTTCGGAGAGGACCTTCCTCAACTTGTCTAATTTTTGGCTGAGAAGGTGATTCTGAGCAGCTACAGCGTCTTCAGCAGGAAGATGCAAGAGTCCTCCTTTTTGTATGCCCCTCTCACTCTGTGATACTTCATTCAAGGCCATCTCTTCAATCAAATCATACGCCTCGTCTTCCATTTTTCTATTGATACTACCTCCAGCTGAGGCATCTAACATCATCTTGGAATGGGCACGTAAACCTCCAAGGAAAGCAAGTAAGTATGAAGTCTTATCGAACCCATGGATTGGGGTCGCCCTCAATAAACCTTTAAATCTGTCCCATGCTTGCCCAAGAGTTTCCTCCATCCCTTGCTTGAATGAAGAGATCTCCAGCTTCCCTTGATTAATTTTTGGAATTGGAAAGAATTTAGTGACAAATTGTTGTGCCACCGCCTCCCAAGTCCTGAACGTTCCTTCAGGGAAAGAATTCAACCAATCCTTTGCGTTTCCTCCAAGAGAGAAAGGAAACAAACTGAGTCTAAGTCTGTCATCCGACACTCCGGTTATCTTGATAGTGTTGCAAATCTCACCAACGATAGTCAAATGCTTATAAGGATTCTCATTCGACAACCCATGCAATTGATTATTCTGGACTAATTGGATGAGCACAGGACTCATCACCATGCTGGTTGCGTTATCAGCTGGAACCGCTATATTGTTGAAGTTCAAGGGGCCTACTGCGTTTGTTGCGTCCCCCAATGTACGTCTAGGAGGAGGTTGGTTAGCCATCTCCTCAAAATCTGGTGCAGAAATCTCAAGCGAAGACTGCGAAAATGCTTCAGGAGAAAGAGATCTCTCACGTGAAGGACGTCTCCTTCTCCTCCCTTCTGGTAAACCTTCTAAGAGAGGTTGCTGGTCTTTTCTGCTTCTAGTATGTATTGCTTCCTGCATACACAAGAAACAAACCCTAAAAGCACTTTTACAGAAAAATAAAATAAAACACAATTAAACAAAAATAAAACAAAAATAATTACAACCAAGTCAAATTCCGTCAATCCACACTACTTGAAAAAGTAAACCTCGAGTCCCCGGCAACGGCGCCAAAAACTTGTTAACGGATTGGCAAGCGTACCAAATCGTATCAAGTAGTAATAAATGGTAAGACCAAGTATCGTTTTCCCAAGAGACTCGAAAAGCCTTATCGTTCGTGTGAATTAAAATCGTAAGACTTGAAAATAAAAATAAATTAATTGTGGATGAGAACAAAATATGAACATGCAAAAGAGATTGATTCAATTGACGAGAAGAAAACAATGGATGAATGGAGTTGTTGGGGGTTTACAATTTCATTTAATCCCCTCTCTCTTATTTACTCCTCTTGAATTATTAGCTTGATTAATTAATTGTCATGCAACTTTCTTAGCCTACCCTTAACCCGATCCCTCGGTGAAAAGAGCCTATTACTAATTACTGGCTTGCTATCCCTAGCCTCCCCTAGCAATTAATGAAGCATTATAGAACAAAAGTAAAAAACCAATTGATCGTCCTACCCCTATCCCTAGGTGGTATTGCTTAATCAAGGAATTACTCACCAGTTCATGACATTACTGTACTGTTACCAATAAGGGAGTATTGGTAAAACCTGAAGACAAGTTTTGATGATGCTGCAACTTGTAATTTTTGATTGTAATAGGAGAATACTTAAAATGCAACTTGTAGATTTTAAATGTAGTAGGAAAATGATAAACATTGTAATTTCTACT
>NW_014542182.1:148490-154470 GCF_000741045.1 Vigna radiata var. radiata
AAGCTTAGAACACTGAGTAGTCAGAGGAACGTTCTTGAGAGCTTTTGTTTACTTTGTTCCCTTGCCTGGTCTTGTGAAAGGAGAGGCTTACGTATCGTGTGTCGATAGTCGAAGTGGACTCTCTTCAAGTTGGCAAGGTTCTCTGCCTGGTCTTGGAAAGGAGAAGCTCGTGAATCGTTTGTCGATTGCCGGAGCAAGTTCTCTTCAAGTTGGTAGAGTGGTTCTTTTCATTCTATTTCTGTACTTTTCATTGTAATCTGTTAAATCCTTTTTAGTGGAACTGTTAATCACTCTTTGTAATGATTAACAACTGGACGTAGATTCTGTTGAATCGAACCAGTATAAAAATCCTTCTGTGCTTTTCTTATGCCCTATACTCATTTTACTTTAACGCACATCAACTGCTTGATTAATTTTCTGAAAGAAAATTGTTTTTTATAAAAAAAAAAGGCTAAAATCGTTTCAACTGTGACCTAATACGCTTTACGCTCTCTGTGTTATTAATCCACTGCGCTAAACTCTTTAAAAAATTACCCCCTCCGAAACCATCATGTACGTCCCCGTATCAATAAAGACAAACAACAGTTATCGAATTAGTTAAACGATAAAAGCATTAAGCACAGATGAGAACCCAACAATTAACAATCAAAGCATATGGAAACCATATAAATAAACAAGAGTTTCAATAAAAGAAAGTATCAAAAGATTACATTGTTTCCCCCAACAACAATAGGGTTTAGTTCACCATTTTCATGGTGAATCTAGATGAAGAATGGAAGAGCAAACCCAGGAAAAGATGAAAAGGAGCCCAAGCATCCAAGAGATCCTCTCCAAAGAGTGAAATTAGGTGTGGCCGCCCCCTTCTGTCAAAAAGAATGCATCTAAACTCGTAATAGGGCTATTTATAGGTGACGAGCGCAACAGAAAACAGGCCCAAGCCCAGCAGACAACCGCCCGGCGGAACAAGTGTGGCACCCGACGGTTTCCCTCAAATCGCACTACCGCCCGGTGGCAGGAGTCTACCGCCCGGCGGTTTGCCTCTAATCGCAAATCCGCCCAGCACCCTCGCCAAGTGCCTACTCCTCGCCCTGGACCGCCCGGTGATGGAATTTGCCGCCGAGCGGTGCGTCGACTCTTTAATTCTTCAATTTTCTTCTCTTTTCTTGAGTCTACGACCTTTATCTTCAACTTCATTCTTCACTTTCTCAAAAATGCTACAAAACAATGCGAAACAAGCATAATATCGCTAAAAATAGCTTTTGACTCTCTACAGACTCATATATTAAGTTTTGCTTGATTCTAAGCTCATTCTAAGTAGTAAAGGCTATAATTTGGTCTAAAATGACATATCAAAATAACTGTTTTTCAACCTTCATCACAGAGTCAAGTAATTTGTCTTGATTTTTTGTTGAATCTTGTACATCACTGAAAATCCAACCTAGAGCAGTTCTCTTCAAACAAATACATGTTAGAGTCGATTTTCCAATTTGATTAACTTTGCTACATGTGACCTTGTTTTCACCAGTGAGATTAACACCACTCAGAGACAATATAGTGCTAATGAACACACCATAATATAGTACACACCAGCCATTTATTGGAAAATAGGTAGGCTTCTTTTTACACCAAGAGGGGGGAGTGAATTGGTGGTTTATCAAAAACAAAGTTTTTTTGCAATCTTGCAATCAAAGTATAAAACTTTTCACACTTTCTTGAAATGCAAGTAATGAAAATTCGTGTGCAACGGAAAAACGAAGTTGACTGCTCAAATAGTAAAGTCGACTGAATATAAAAGAGAAGGGATAGAGAAATTTAAACATTGGTTTTTATACTGGTTTGGCCAAAAATGCCTACATCTAGTGTCCTTCCAACACAGGAAGCAGATGCACTATAATGGTCAAGATTTTTACAACAAGGAATTTATAGAAGACCTCCACGTCAAAAATATAAATCTCCTCTCTAACCCTCTAACCAAAATATAGCTGCAAAAAAAAACAAGACTTGCAGCAAGAATCACCTCTCCTGCAATTTGAAACACCACTTTGAACAATCTTCAAAGTGAACAAGACTCCACGAGTCTAACCCGTGTAATCACAATAGGTCCAATGCAACAAACTTCCGGATGCCAAGCCAAAGCAACTTCTTGACCAAACCAGATACACATTCAATGTGCAGATAATGATCAATCAATAACCGCACAACAAATATCCCTTGGAATCTCTTTCAAGAACGATCACCACGGTCTTTTTGAAGAATTCTTGGACCTCTCAATCATAGAGATATCAATCTGAAACAGAAAATGAAATTGTTAGATCATCAAAAGTTTTAGAACAAACTCGTGTTCAACTAATTTATAGATTTCTGTTATATCAGAATTCTCTGAGTCGAATAGGCTACTAATACAGTCGACTGAGTTATGACAGTTATAACAGTTCAGTCAAACTGATAACATTCAGTCAACCAAAATAAAAACACATTTAATACAGTTGACCTACTATTCAATGCTCAACTAACTTTTGAAAATATAGTCGTTAGAGTGCAAGAGCATAACAAAATTTCAAATCAAACAACTAATGCAGTCGAATATGTAGCGCACATAGTTGACTTCAACAAATAAGATCATTTTGAAATTCTTTTCTCAACATCTCACAAAGCACTGACTCTCAAAATCTGTACAAAGACTTTAGCATAGACGAATCAATTAATATTGAGTCGACTTTACTGCAGCTTTGTCACACAATTATAAGTTCATAAAAGTGCTTGTGGTTTTCGTGCATTTTTTCCTTCTTGTACCTTCCTGGATATCTCATGCAGTCTTTGAACATTTGTGTCTTCCTACTCCACCTGTTTTGCAAGCAATCAGGTAGATGAGACATGCGTCCTTCATCTTTGAGACTGACAACTTGTAACCAAGTATCTTTGTTTATAACAATGTCTACTCCTTTGACGCAAGAATGAATATCGTTATCAACCACTTTGATGTTGTTGTAAAATACTCTAATAAGATCTGGATAGCAGTCGCCTTTCATCTGAACAAATGTTGCTAGACCTTGATATCCAAGCTTTTCTGGAAATATAAAACCTTCTTGCCTGAACAGGGATAGTTCAATTGACTTGTATGGAGCGAAATCTTTAGCCTTCTTCCAATACATAGTTTTTGTTATTGATCCACCTAGAAGGACTTGCATTTCTTTCTGATGAAGGAATGTTCTTGGTACTCTTAGATGATGAAGATGATGTCATTTTACTTAGAATTCTCAAACCACCTTCCATTGAATTTTCTAGGGTTTTGTGTGTTAAAACTATAGTCATTTCATACATATACAAAGGCGCAAACAACACTCACTCAAATAGGCTCATTTTAAATTTTCAATAAAAGAAAGCCCAATACAGAGATATCAAGTCGGTTTCATTAATTGCAAAGTTGACTTCTGTATCTCAGAAAGTTTTTAAAATCAGAAACACACATACAGTAACATGTAATCGACTATACAATTAATCAAATTGACTAAAATTCATGTTAATTGATTTTCAAAGAAAACAATCACAATCAATCAATCAACAACCACACATTCATCAAACAATCATTCAATCATATATCATTCATGATGCAAAGAGAAAATAATTATTACCACTTGTAGATACTCAAGAACTTTTGATATAATCACGTTAGTCATTCCTTCAGTTTTTTTTCTACAACATCATTTGTTAACCTGCACAACAATTGAGACTTTTGATGCAAGTACCCATTTAAGTTTGGGTCCTTGTTTGTTAGCAGATAGATGTTCCTTAGGAATCCATCTATATAATCCTTTTGGAACTCCAACCTTTCTATAAAAGCAGTTTCTAACAGTGTGTCCAATGTTATTACAATAGAAACATGCATGTGTGACAAGTTTACTTAAATCAACAAATTTCTTCAAATTTGTCCTATTTGATTGAGCTTTATAACCAATACCCTGTCTATATACAACTCTACTCGAAGACTTTAAAACAACATTTAAATTATCTCTACCCTTAGTAAACTTAGCTAGCGTGCTAGTTAAGTAATCGATTTGTTCAATATGAGTAGGACATTTTTCATAATTCTTTTCTACTCTAATAGTCTCAGTAGTCACTGTTTTAGCAAACTTTAAAGCAACATCTAGCTCTTTTTGCAATTTTTCATTATCCTCTAAAAGATTGTTAATTTTATATTCATAGTCTGTTCTTTCAAAGTTTAATCGATTGACCTTGTATTGCAGTCGCATGGCCTCAGCATGGATCTCTTGAAATGCATCCAGCAGCATGTTGTATTTCACTTCGATTAACTCATTCTCGAACTCTTCATCACTGTCACATTCATCTTTCATTGAGCCAGCCATAAAGCATAGGTTTGATTCTTCTTCACGATCACTATCTTCATTACTTGAAGAATCTAAATCACTATTCTCCCAGGCAATATAAGCAATTTTCTACTTTTTGTTCTTGTCCTGAGGGAATCTTCTGCTTATTCTTTGCTTCAGTTTCAGGTTAGGGCATTCAGGCTTGATATGCCTTTCTTTGTCGCATTCATAACACTCAATTGCATTTGATCTTGCAACTTTCTTTCCTTTTCCATTTCCTACATGGTCAGTAAGTTGATTTCTATTTTGCATAAATAGATTAAGCTTTCTGACCACCATTGACATCAGCTCTTTGTTGTCCAATTCAGGTTTTGATTCATCCTCAGATTGTGCAATCTTTGAGGCTTTTCTGTTAGTGGCTTTCAAGGGTATGAACCTTTTTTCTTCAATTTCTTCCTCTTTTTTCAACCTTCCTAGTTCGAGCTCATGTTCTGTCAACTTGCTGAACAGGGCTGCCATGTTCATGCTTGTTAGATCCCTTGATTCAGAAATTGCAGTAACCTTGGGTTGCCAACTTCCATTCATACTTTTCAAAATCTTGATATTGATCTCTTCTTTATCAAACACTTTTCCTAGAGCCATCAGGTGGTGATAACGGTTCAAAAACTGTTATTTTGATACTTAATTTTGATATTTAATGCACCCTTTTTGACTTAGAAACTAGCTTGGACTCATGATTTTGCTTTAGTTTTGTGAATAAGAGAGTTGAGGATATGCTTTAGGATTTTATCATTAAATTCCCTTGATTTTGTAGGTTTTTGGAATGATTTGAAAGAAGGGTTGAAGTATCAAGGAGTTGTAGTGTAGAAAAGTCAAACAGAATGGAGAAAAGTCATCCAGTCAACCAAAAAAATCAACCAGTCAACCAGAGTGTAGAAAAGTCAACCAAAATGCAGAAAAAGTCAACTAGGTCGTGATTTGATATATTTTCTGCGACTTTTATGATCTATTTGGGCTTGGACCTGTTTTCTGTTATTTTTATGTCCTATTTCAAGACCTAGGCACCCTAGGGTTTGTATCTTTTGATGGCTTAGGCACAAAAACACACTTTTCACCCCTTTGGGGGCAGATTTGGGGAATTGACAACTCTCCCTTTCTCTTTCTAGGGTTTCTATCTCTTTCATTCCATTGTACACCTAGTTTCTCCATGACGATGGAGAACTAATCTTATTTGTTGTTGGGGAAAGATGTAACCCCTAAACTCTCTTATATCGAAGTTCTTATTTTATTCATATACTTTTGTTATCAATATTTTTGGGTTTTCTTCTCTGAAATTAAAGCTTGCATTGTTTAACTCATTCAGTGTCATGATCAGTGATTTTGTCAATATGGGAACGTACGGGGAAATATAGACCTTTTCGTTAATTTGTGATAGGCTCTTTTCGTTAAGGAATCGGGTTTAGAGTAAATTAGAAAGTTGCATGAACATTGATAACTGATGAGTGGTTATTTCTTGACCTATATTTAGTTTATTGAACTTAAATAAACCAGGGAATTGTGTTTAATTGTCTGTTATTTCCCCGTTTTCTGAATTCTGCTTAATTTGGTCGAAATTCTTAATTGTGCTAATTTGGGTTTTTTGAGCTGATTAAGTG
>NW_014542182.1:156095-159566 GCF_000741045.1 Vigna radiata var. radiata
ATGTTTAGATGTTGTCTAATTTGTTTAGTCGACTCAATTTAATTTCCATGGTAGCTTAATTTAGTTTGGTTGGTCATTGACGATATTGCACTATTTCCTTGAGATTCTTGAATTGTGATTGTTTGTGGACTCTGACTGGGTTAATGTGAATTCTATTTTTGCACTTGCAATTGGGTATACGCTTAGTTGCCCAGTTGGTGTTATATCTTCGGTTAGTTGATGTAACTGAATGGTGTAATTTAGATTTGATATTAACACTGCGTTCGCTTAGTTCGCTTTTATGAAAACAGGGTTATTCTTTGCTTAGTTGGTTAACTTTGTTGGATTAAAGGTTTGAGTCACAACTTTATGTTTTGATCTGTGATTGGAAACATTGTAATTAAGTTAATGACAAACCGTTTTTATTCTGTATGTGATTTTGTTTTGCAATTCTATTTTTACATTTTTGTTTGCATCCGTCCTTTGATTTAATTCGTCCGCATTCAAAAACTTTTCACAACCCCCCCCCCCCCAAACTTCGTGTTTGACCGAAGACTTGAACCATAGTTTGGTGCTTGAGAGACGACCTAGGTGTCACTACCTAGCTATACTGCATTTCTAATATGCAATCAAATTTGTATGGGCCGTGACACCCATCAGATTTTGGCGCCGTTGCCGGGGACCAACGGTTCGGTTTTAGGTCTTTTGTTGTGTTAGTGTGTGTTGTGTTTTGTCTTGTGTTGTGAGTGTGATGTTCTGTTTTGTGTGTTCGTCATTGTGTGTTGCATTTAGGTAGCTTTAGTTGCATATTTTCATTGCATTCTTCTTTTTCCCCCCTTTACATGTCTACCTATTTTGGTTCTGTGAGTAATGCTTATTTTGCATGTGTCTATGACTCTACTTCTACATTTGACTCTGATATTGCTTATGGTGTATACTCACCTGATGTCTTTGTTGAGAACAGTACGGTTCCTCCTCCATCTCATGAGAGTGCTCCTAGGGAGCCGTTGCCACTTGATGAGGAGGACATTTGTTGTGTTTTCAACACTGGACTGATACATGTGCTGCCTAAGTTTCATGGTTTTGCAGGTGACTGCCCACGTAGACATTTGGAGGAGTTCTACACATTATGCTCTTTGATGAAACCTCCAGATGTCCCAGATGAAGACATGTTCGTAAGGGCATTTGGGCACTCATTACACGAAGCAACAAAGGATTGGTGTTATTGTCTTCCTCCAGGATTCGTCACCATTTGGGAAGATCTAAAGCATCAGTTCCTAGACAAATTCTCCCCTGTGCGGTATGGTTATAGCGACGATCCTGGGTGGACGAATCCTAACTTGGGATGTTATGGTACTTCAGAGCATCAATATCAGGAACCATCATTCCAGACTCCTTGTATGCCTTCTCCACCTGTTCAGGAACCACAACAGCCGTAGTTTCATGAGCCGACCCATTCTTTATCAGCTGTTGGTAGGAAATTGGAAAGCAAGCTTGATTCTCTTGAGATTTTGGTGACACAGCTGGCATCCAACCAGAGACCAGCACCTCCATCTGCATCTGTTGCACGACGGTGTGCTATATGTTCTTCCAGTGACCACTATATGGATGTCTGCCCTTCTTTGCACCACTCTGTTGCTTTTGATGCGCCTCAAGCTTATGCTCCAGACATATACAACAACAAGCAGCCACAGCAGAAAAATCAGAGGAAACAGGAACAGCAAGAGGCATTTGCCCGACCACCTTCCAAATCTTCTACTTCTTCTGAGCCAACATTGAATGAGTTGTGGGGGCAGATAGCAAGGTAGGCCATAGAGGAACAGTCTCGTGTTTTAGAGGGACCTCCAATTCAGACTGTTCAGATTATTGATGATGTCAGTGTCACCCGCATAGGGAATGAGGAGTAGAGTCATGAGCCTACTATTGCACCCTCTACTTTCCTACACTCCTATGTCCCTGCTCTTGCGCCTGAGGATGCAGTGGATCATTCTGCTCTTATTGGTGAGATGAATCATGAATCAACCCAGGTTTTCTCTAAACTTGAATTCCCACTTGATTTGCCTGAGTTGTTCATGTATTCAGATATTCTTGATTCGGCTGCAGATTCACATGTTAATGTTGACTTGGATGTAGAAATTGTGAAAACTGAAGATGTTTTAGACTTAGGATTAAATGTTGATCTTTCACAGTTTTCTGAAAATTTTACATGTAGTTGTGAAGTTGGTTCTTGCTCTATTTGTGTTGAAATTAATTCTATGATACAACCAGCTTCCAACTTTATAATTGGTGATACTAACTGTGAATCTGATGAAAATGTTGAGGAACAGGCAGATATGAGCGCCACTTTTGAGATAGGTAGACCACTTTCACCCTCCACCACATTAGCCGCATCTAGGGAAGTGGAGGTAAACATACCTGAGATGGATTCTGTTATTAATGATTATGCTAACGATGGGTATGTTGATGATTATATTGTTGATGAGCATGATTTTCACTCTCCTTCTTTGCATGATGAGAACCACTTTTTGCTATCAGATATGAATGTTTGTTTTCCATGCACTGAACATGAATCTGAGATTGTTGTTGATATAGTTTCTGCATTTGAAAGTGATTCATGTTCTGAGAGTATATCTGAGGGTTAGCTTGTTACACTAAGATTGGGTGTTATACCTCTGCATGTTATTTATGTAGAACCACATTGCACTAACCATGTTGCAGGAGGTACACATGAGTTTGATCAACAAACACCCACGGTGGAAGACAAGAGTGCCAGTATACACAAAAGCTTGAATATCAATGGGCACCAGCTGAACCCACTCATCAACAATCACTGCTTCTTAGATCCAGCTGTGGAGGACATCTCCCTGCTTGATCAAATCTGGAGACTGAAGAAATTCCTCCTCAAGACTTCCTTACTGACTCCAGTGGTGGAGAACATCTCCCTGATAGTCCAAAATTGGCAACTGCCACCATGATCAGGGGAGTCTTCTTTTTTCCCTTCCCCCCTTTTCTCATTTGAACTACACTTGTCCTTGATCTGTTGATTGTTATTATTTTTGATCTTATGCTTGTGACACATTGAGGACACTGTGTCGTTTAAGTGTGGTCTATTGGGGGAGACGTTGATTTGTCTTTGATTAGTTTCTATTTTTTGCGTTAAAACTTTTGTTTTCTAGGTAGTTTTGTTGTGTCTTGTGTACAGTTTGCATGTTTTTTCTTGAATTCTGGACTGTGATTAGGTTGTCAGTTTTCTTTCACTGCATTGATACTCTGATTTCTTGGATTCCTTGTTTTTCTTTGCTTGGAAGATGATCATGATGTTTGAGAGTTGAATTGATTATGACCGCATTACCTATGTGAGATTTGAGCCATTTGATGATCTTTCTTGTGTGTGATATGCCTCTTGATTGCTTGCACATTTGCCTTGGCTTTACTCTGTTGATAATTCTTGACTCATGTGCATGTTTGAAAATGATAAAGGCGTTTTGTTGA
>NW_014542182.1:160096-166933 GCF_000741045.1 Vigna radiata var. radiata
CCCATTTCTTTGTTTTGAAGCGCATACACTAGCCCTAAGTGAAAAACCATGATTACCTTAACCTTAGGGAATTTTGGAGCTTTGGAATTTTGGGAATAAGTGTGGTCTCCTGGAGTTGTAGATGAATTGGCTAGTGAGTTCTCTTCTTCTTTTTGTTGTGTAAATATGATGTAGCTTGTCCCTAGAAATTGTGTGTTGAATAGAAAAAAAAAAAAAAGATACAACATAAAAAAAAGGGAGAAAAATACAAAAAAATTCAGAAAATTTTTTTGTGAATAATGGAGTCAAGAAAGGATGGAATTAGAGGTTGTGGGTGTGTTTGAATGTGTTTACACTTGATCCCCATTGCTCCTCTGTTCCTTATGATTTGTAGCTTCTTATCCAGATGTATCCTCCCTTGTCCTTGGCCCCATTACAACCATGAAAAGACCTTTTGATTTGATCATGCGTATGTGCTTGAGTGTTGATATTAAAGGCTTGACAAGTTTATTTGTGTTTGCTTTCTTGAGTACATGAGTGACATTGATTTACCTTAAACACTTGAGAGAAACACTGATTGTGTGCATCTATGAGGCTCTGTTGCTTTGGATTCATCTCTTGAATTGATTGAAAGTTTTCCATGTACTGAACTGTTTGGATAATTTGGTGAGTATCTGCTTTCATTGCTTTTGTGTTGGATATTGTCCATTTCCTTTCACTGTCTAGATTTTGTGAGAATTGTGCAACTCTGTTTATGTTTTGTGAGTCGTTGTGGTTGTCTGTCGAGTCTATGTCACCTCCATGATGTTTGAGTGTTCCCTGGTTTCCGTCTTGGTTTTGCCCAGGAGTGCAAAAGACTAAGTGTGGTCTATTTTGATGAGTGGTTATTTCTTAACCTATATTTAGTTTATTGAACTTAAATAAACCAGGGAATTATGTTTAATTGTCTGTTATTTCCTCGTTTTCTGAATTCTGCTTAATTTGGTCGGAAATTCGTAATTGTGCTAATTTGGGTTTTTAGAGTTGATTAAGTGCATTTTGGTTGCAGGGAAATTTTGGAAAACATCATTTGGAGCATTAGGAAAGGTGGCGTGATCGTTCAAGACTCAACATTTAGTCATTTCCTTTTTAATTAATTTGTAATTTCGTTTTCTAGAAGCCCTTAATTAGAATTAGGTGTTTTGGACCCCTTTAGGGGCATTTTTGTAAAAACCAAATGTGGGGGCCATGTGGCATCACTTTAGGGCTGACTTGTAGTGTGTGGACCCTACCAAGTTGTAATTCTTGGTCATATAGGGTGTGAATACCGAGCCACACACTTAGAAACCCATATCCTACGTTTTTGGTTTCATTCTCCTAGGGTTTCTATTGTTTTGGACATGCTCTCATGGGTGCTTGCTTGGTGCACGGTTTTGGACCATTTTCAATGAATATTATGAAGATTTTCTTCTTCCCTTGACTCACTCTTGGTTGTCTTAACTCATTGGTGGTGAAAATCCATTCATTCCTCCTTCCATTTGCTTGTTTTTGATGTTTGAAGCTTGAGTTTTTAAGCTTGTCTTTGCTTTTCTATGGTGGTTTTTGGGTTTGAGTGACTTTAGATTTTCGTTTCCTCTTCCATTGCTTCTGTTCCTCACGTTTTTCTTTGCATTTTATTTGGTTGGTTGATGAAAATGGAATTCTATGTGAGTTTTGGGTTGAATAGAGCTTAACTTGATGTGTGGGTGTTGTGGGTTTGGCTCTTTTCCTTCATATTTCGGTTTTGATGTTTGAAAATAGTTTGGAACCAGACTTTGATGATGTTATTGGGGCTGGACAGTGGTTGAGTTGAATGGTATAATGTTATTTTCGTTTTTTGCACAAGAGCTTGAAAAAATNGAAGATTGGGTTGAGTTGAAGTAGTAGTAGTGTGGGTTTATTGTCTTGAATGGAGTTGCAACTTCAAATGGGGTCTCTTGGGTGCTCATTCTTGGTATTGAGGAGAGGAAGAAAGATTATGAAGGTGTGTTTTGGTGAAGGAAACGAAAATGGTGTGTAGAAAGGAGAGAGAATGATGCATTAATTTTTTTACCACTTTTGGGCAAACAAAAAAGATGNTNATTTTCATTCTAGGAAGATTTCCATTTTGAGCTTTGGCTTTGTTTGAATTTAAGCCATGAATTGCCTTTGCATGGGAGGTCTTTGGTTGTTTAATTTCATTTGGTCTTGCCTACATGGCACTTTGGTTGGAGCACACAATGTATCTTCCATTTGCACATGGGTTTTTGAANTATTTTTTGTAGGAATCACTTGGTAGGTTCGGCATTTTGTGGTCTTGGAGTGTGGATTTCGAATTTTGCTGCATGGAGAAGACTAAGGAATGGTTTTCAATTGGATGTTTAAGTATATTTTAATTTCTTTTGAGAATTGGTGCACATGGGACAAAAGACAACACATTTAGAAGTTAAATGAAAGTAGAATTTTGAATTTGGACCTTTGAAACATCTCTCACAGCCATGTGCTTTTATTTGGCCAATTGGACTTTTAAATTCATTTTTTAATTGCCATTGTGTCAAGTGATTTGTTAGGATTAAATTAGGCTTGTTGGTTTCTTTTGTTTTCAATTAAATTGCTTAGTAGGTTGAGTTGTTTTTATGTGTTTAAGTTAGTTTTGCATTTAATTATTTTCAATTGTGTTTGCTAATTAATTGGTAACAGTGTTTAATGTTTAGATGTTGTCTAATTTGTTTAGTCGACTCAATTTAATTTCCATGGTAGCTTAATTTAGTTTGGTTGGTCATTGACGATATTGCACTGTTTCCTTGAGATTCTTGAATTGTGATTGTTTGTGGACTCTGACTGGGTTAATGTGAATTCTATTTTTGCACTTGCAATTGAGTATACGCTTAGTTGCCCAGTTGGTTTTATATCTTCGCTTAGTTGATGTAACTGAATGGTGTAATTTAGATTTAATATTAACACTGTGTTCGCTTAAATCGCTTTTATGAAAACAGGGATAAGCTTCGCTTAGTTGGTTAACTTTGTTGGATTAAAGGTTTGAGTCAGAACTTCATTTTGTTGATCTGTGATTGGAAACATTGTAATTAAGTTAATGACCAACCGTTTTTATTCTGTATGTGATTTTGTTTTGCAGTTCTATTTTTACATTTCTTTTTGCATCCGTCCTTTGATTTAATTCGTCCGCATTCAAAAACTTTTCACAACCCCCCCCCCCAACTTCGTGTTTGACCTAAGAGTCGAACCATAGTTTGGTGCTTGAGAGACGACCTAGGAGTCACTTCCTAGCTATACTGCATTTCTAATATGCAATCAAATTTGTATGGGTCGCGACACCCATCAATAACAAATAAGAATAGTAGATATATGAGAGTGATTAGGTGAAATCTAAACCCTAATAACATACTCATCTCATATTATCAACATCATGCATTCACTTTTGTGTTAAACCTCAATTGATCAAATTGCATGCACACTTACTTTTTCTATTTTGCATTCAAAAATCACAAAATATTGTTCTTATAGTCTTGATCAGTTAAGCAAAAGCACAACAGTTTAGTGTCGTGAGTCTCTTAGGAAAACGATACTCAGACTTACCGTTTTATTATTACTTGATACGATCTGGTACACTTTCCAGAGTGTTAACAGGTGGTTGACTATGTGAGTAAATCTTTTCTATACTTCATATATAGTCTCTCCAGCCTCCATTCTCAACAGTTCATATTCCTGTATCAATGAGTTCTTTCTGGCTCTCTTTACTTCTTCTGTGCCTTTGTGTATGACTTCCAAAACGTCTCACATTTCCTTCGCTGTCTTGCACTGTGAAATCCTGAAAAATTGATCCATTGTTAGTGTAGAAGCAATTACATTACGTGCTTTGACATCATATTGTGCCCTGCGATTCTCATCTTGAGTCCACTCAGAAAAAAATTTCAAAATAGTTTTTCCCTTAACAACATGAGTTGGCTCAAAAGGATTGTTCAACGTTGCATCCCAAACACCTTTATCCACTGATTCAAGAAAAATTTGCATCTGAATTCTCCAAAAACCATAATTTTCACCGGTAAACAATGGTGGTCTTTTTGTTGATGCACCTTCACCAAAGGTTTGAGAAAAAGAAGCCACTTTCCAGGAATAGTCGACTTAAAGAAAAAGATAATCGACTTGTTTTTCAAATATCTTATGAAAACCAGCTTTAGTGCCAATTGTTGAAAATAATATGGCTTAGTTTCTCACACCAAGAGGGGGGTGAATTGGTGAAATGTAAAATCAGAGTCTTTTAAAAATCTTTTTCGTAAAAGGATGATCTTTCAAAAGTTTCTTGAATATCAAGGAATAAGATTTTTCAAATGGAGCGGAACACAGTTGACTATGTAAAAAATAAAGTCGACTTTGAAAATAAAAGTGCAGGTATAGAGAAATCAAACTACCTACATCCATTGTCCTTCCAAACCCAGGAAGCAAATGTACTACAATGATCAAGGTTTTTACAACAAGGCTTTTATAGCGACCTCCACGTCAAAATATAAAACACTTCTCTAACCCTCTAATCAAAATATAGGCATATATAAAAAAAGAACAACAGCAAGATGTCCCCTCTCCTACAGTCCTCAATACTTTGAACAATCCTCAATGTCTAGAACGTTGCATGTTTTTCTCAACATTGAGAGAAAAAGTTTATCATGTATCAGACACCTCAAGTGCAAGTTGATCAAACAGTCAATGCGCACATAATCTTGCTCGTCAAGCAATCACCAAAGAATGAACACCTCGATCTTCTTGATGGATTCTTGGAGCTTTCAAACATTCTACAAGAGATCAATAATCTGAAACAAATCAATCAAATCATTAGAATCACAAAAGTCTTTGCATAATTCAAATTCGCGTCTATATATTGTTTTTCATAAAACTAACGCTCCTAAGTCGACTTTGCTACTAATAGAGTCGAATATACTCAGACAGTTATAAAACATAGCAACAGTCAAACCAACTAATTGATTACACAATTAATGCAATTGATTATCAATAAATGCTTGGTCAATCTCATTTAAAATATATCCGTTAGACATGACAAGAAATAACAAAATTTCAAAACATAGCTAACTAAGTCGAATGGCTTGCGCATATAGTCGACTTTTTAACAGTTTAATGCAGTTTTGAAAAACTTTCTTTCCAAAAATACTCACAGCATACTTTGAAAAAGTTTGTGCAAAGCCACGAGTTTTAATCGACTTACTTCATAATGAATCGACTTAATAAACCTGTTGTTTTGCAACACAATTTTAAGTTCAACAAAAGTGCATGTGCTTTTCCTTTTTCAAAACATTTGTTATGCAATCACAAATAAGATCTCATGTAAAACACAGTGAATTGCAGGAACGCTAGAAACGCAATACCAACATTTTCTCAATTAATCATAAACATGAAAGCTATGAACATGTAAACACATATCAATACATGTGTTATTAATCATGTGTTGTCATCATAAAAAACCAGAAGCTTTGAGATTGTAAGGTTTGGCTAAACCAGTGCTCCCCCTAGCAACAATCTCAACACAATGTTAAATATGTGATTTTATATGTGTATGCATGACATATGTTTTTGGCAAAGGAAAACCACAAGCACATTGGTTTAACTTAAAATGTGTGGCAAAACAATAGTTTTAAGTCGATTACATTACGGGGTGAATCAATTAAAACTTGTGTGTTTGCACAAACCCTTTTGAAGTGTGCTGTGAGATTTTTCAAAGAGAAATTTTTTTAAAATCGTGCTAAAGGATTTCACTTAATCGAATGCATGCGATTCATATTCGAATAAATTGGTTAATGTTTTGAAAATCTGTTAAATGCTTGTCACAACTAACACAACGATCATATTTTTAAATGCGTTGACCAAGCATTAAATGAAAGTCGATTGCATTAATTGTGCATTCAATTAATTGCTTGATTGTTGCTAAACTGTTATAGCTGATTGTTGTATTCGATTACATTAGTAGCAAAGTCGATTAAATTGCTTCTGATATGTGTTATACTATAAATTGACGCAGATTTGAATTCAGTAAAAACTTTTGTGATTCTAACACTTTCATATCTTTTACAGAAAGTTGTGTTATCTTATAAAGAGAGGAAAAGCTCCAAGAAACAAGATTGACCGTGGTGATCAGCAATTTGTGATTTCTTGAGGAGCAAGACTGCTGTGTTTCAAAAGTCTGATCAATTTGCAAATTTGGGTGTACTCTGCACGATCAGGTTTTGCAATCTTTTGAAGATTGGTTTGAGTTCCGTGTTGTGATTACAGGAAGAAGAACATGTGTGTTCTTGACTTTGAGGGTGCCTCAAAGGGTTAGGCGATAGGAGAGGGGATTCTTGTTGCTGGTCTTTTTGTGTATTGCCTAGCTATATTTTGATTAGAGGGTTAGATAGGTGCTTTACATTTTTGACATGAGGTCTTCTATAGAAACCTTGTTGTAAAAACCTTGATCATTATAGTGCATTTGCTTCCCGTGGTTTGAAGGACATTGGATTTAGGTAGGTTGCCCGAACCAGTATAAAAACACAACGTTTGAATTTTCTAATCCCTACTCTGTTTTATTCATTCGATTACGTTCTTTACATATTCAATTAAGTTTTCGCTGCATTGAAAATTTTTTTAAAAGCTTTTATTTTTACACTTCACCAATTCACCCCCTCTTGGTGTGAGAAATTGAGCCATTCTATTTTAACATATTCGATTAAGTTTACTGCTGCATTGCATATCTTTTAACTTGTAGTTCAAGAAAAGTTTAAGGCATCTTATTTTGTGAAAACGATTTTAAAAGCTTTTATTTTTACACTTCACCAATTCACCCCCCTCTTGGTGTGA
>NW_014542182.1:175544-181239 GCF_000741045.1 Vigna radiata var. radiata
AGAGGCCCTGGTTTGCAGATATAGCCAATTTCAAGGCTGCAGGGATTCTCCCAGATGATCTTTCATGGCAACAAAAGAAGAAACTTTTAAATGATGCCAAACAATTTGTTTGGGATGATCCTTATCTCTTCAAATTAGGTGCTGATGGTTTGTTGAGGCGTTGTGTTACTTCAGAAGAAGCAGCAGGCATCTTATGGCATTGTCATAACTCGCCATATGGTGGACACTTTAATGGTGAAAGAACAGCTGCCAAGGTTTTGCAATCTGGATTCTATTGGCCTACAATCTTCAAAGATGCTTATGCTCATGCAAAGAGTTGTGATAAGTGCCAAAGAGTCGGTACCATCTCAAGAAGGCATGAGATGCCACTGCAAAATATTCTTGAAGTTGAGGTCTTTGATTGTTGGGGAATTGATTTTGTTGGTCCCCTACCCTCTTCATATAATAATGAGTACATTCTGGTTGCAGTGGACTATGTCAGCAAGTGGGTGGAGGCAACAGCATGCCAAAAGAATGATGCCAACACTGTCATCAAATTCCTAAAAAGGAACATTTTCTCAAGGTTTGGGGTGCCCAGAATTTTGATTAGTGATGGTGGATCTCACTTCTGCAACTCTCAACTTGAAAAGTTACTAAAGCATTATGAAGTGAGGCACAAGGTTGCTTCCCCATACCATCCTCAAACCAACGGCCAAGCCGAGGTTTCCAATAGAGAGATCAAGAGGATTCTTGAGAAAACAGTTTCTTCTTCAAGAAAAGATTGGTCAGCAAAGTTGGATGATGCTTTATGGGCTTACAGGACTGCACTAAAGACACCTGTGGGGATGACTCCATTCCAGCTTGTTTATGGAAAAGCTTGTCATTTGCCAGTGGAGATGGAACATAAAGCTTACTGGGCTTTGAAGTTTCTAAACTTTCATCCTACCTTGTCTGCCGAGAAGAGGAAGTTACAGCTTCAAGAGTTGGAAGAGATAAGACTAACAGCCTATGACAACTCCATGAATTACAAGGAAAAGGTCAAGTTGTATCATGACAAGAAGCTTCTCAAGAGAGATTTCCAATCTGGTCAACAAGTTCTTCTCTTCAATTCTAGATTCAAAATCCTTCAAGGCAAGTTGAAGTCAAAGTGGTCTGGACCTTTCACCATCAAGGAAGTAAAACCTCATGGAGCCATTGAATTGGTTGATCCTTCCTCAGATGATCCAGAAAGAAGTTGGGTGGTAAATGGTCAGCGGTTGAAACACTANCCCCCCTCTTAGTGTGAAAAACTAAGTCGTTCTGTTTTAGCAATCTCATTTGGAATTTTGTACAAGGAGTTATGAGCAAAGTAGTAAGCAAAGGTCAGAGTTCACAACATTCTATTTTACACAAGTACTTGGGCTTTGTGCAAAAGATGAAAGTTTTTCTTCCTTTTAGTGGAAGAGAAGGATGAATGAGTAGGAGACCAAAAGCAAATAAAGGAAAGGAGATGTGTTTTAAGGTTAATGGGTTTTGTTTTTAGATAAGGTGTGGTGTTGGAGGTTGGTCATGAAATCAAAAGAAAAGAGAAAAGAAGAGAAATGAGTTAAGTAAAGGATTAGTTGTATGTATGTATGTGAATTGGTATAAACATGAGAAGGGGTATATGTAAGTTGTATGGAGAAGAAAGAAGAATAATTTTGTGAAGTAGGTTTGACGAACAATAATGGAAGAAAAGGAAAAAGTATGCATGTGGGTTATGTAGAGTTTGTAAAGAGAGGAAAATAAGTGTTTTGAATGTTTGATGGTTAAAACAGAAAGCAAAAGGTGGAAAATGAGAAAGATTAAGAGTTAGTAACTCTGGAGAATTAGAAATTTGTGGACCCCATGGGGCACACATTGGTGACAGAGTACTTTTAGTTTTTTAGGGGTGTAACTTATTATGTTTAGAGGGGTACCTCAGTAAAGTTGTTTTAAACAATTATTGAGAACATGTGAGAGTTTGTGATTGAGCACAGTTGTCTTGTTGGCCTATGCTACTGATTGGCTTATACATGTATGAATTCATGATTGAGCACGGTTATTGGTTTGTCCAACTTTGGGTTGATTTATACATGTTATTGAGTACATGTATTAGTTCATGATTGAGCATGGTTATTTTAGTTATTAGTGTCGTGTACGTAAATTGTGTTATTTGCTTGTAATTTCGTCGAACATGTAAGCTCTTTGATATAATATATTTTGTTGGAAAACACGTAGGCTTCTTTTTACATCAAGAGGGAGGGGTGAATTGGTAGGTTTTCAAAATCAGATTTTTTTCGCAATCTTTAAAACAAAGTAGAAAACTTTACAAACTTTCTCGAATTGCAAGTAATGAAAATTTATATGCAGCGGAAAAACGTAGTTGACTGTGTAGATAATAAAGTCGACTGTAAGTAAAAGATCAGGATAGAGAAATTCAAACACTGGTTTTTATACTGGTTCGGCCTCAATGCCTACATCCAGTGTCCTTCCTGTACTCGGAAGCAAATGCACTATAATGGTCAAGGTTTTTACAACAAGGCTTTTATAGAAGACCTCCACGTCAAAAATATAAAACACCTCTCTAACCCTCTAACCAAAATATAGGCAAACCACACAGCAAGAATTGTGGCAAGATGTCCCCTCTCCTACAATCTGCAAAACCACTTTGAACAGTCCTTAAAGTGAGCCAGACTCCATGAGTCTATCCCCTGTAATCACAATAGGTAACCACAACAATCACCACGGATGCCAGTGAAAATCTTGATCAACCAGAAGACACCTCATTGTGCATATATGTGATCAAGCAATGAACGCGTAGTTAGTCTCCCTTTGAATCTCCTTCAAGAAGGATCACCACCGTCTTCTTCAAGAGTTCTTGGAGCTCTATAATCTCAAAGAAAAAATCTGAAACAGAATCTGAAATTGTTAGATAAAAAATGTCCAAAAGTCTTAGAACAACTTCAGGTTCTATCTATTTATAGAATTTTGTTAATCAGACGCTCCCTTAGTCGAATATGCTATAAATCCAATCGACTAGGTTATGATAGTTATAACAGATAAGTCAGACCAGTAGCATTCAGTCAAACAAAATAAGTTCCCATTAAATATAGTTGACTTTCAATCAATGCTTAACTAACTTTTAAAAATATAGCCATGATAACGGTCTAAAAACCATTATTTTCATACTTAAATTTGATATCAAAACACACCCTTTATGACTTAGAATGAGCTGAAAATCAAGTAAAACACTTAGTTGAGTCATGAGAGAGGCAAAAGTTGGTTTTAGAGATATTATGCTTGCTTTTACATTGTTTTTCAGGGTTTTAAGGTGAATTGAAGATGGGAGTAAAGTAAGGTGGACTTAGACTCGTGAAAGAGGAAGAAAAAGGATGCAAAGAAGCGTCAAATGAACCACTAAGCATCAGAATGGACCACTGAGCATCTAGAACGATTAAAGGGAAACCGCTCAGTGGTAAAACTGACAGTTGAGCAGTCCAACGGCTAAAAGGGAAACCGCTGAGCGATTTACTTAGGCGCCTGGGTGGTTGTCTGTTTTTATTAGCTTAGATTCTGTAATCTTTTTGTTATCTTTTTGGCTTATATATAGCCTCAGTGCGAATCAAAACTTAACCTTTTCGCAGAGAGAAACGTCCAGAGCTATTCCACACACCTTGGAGGAGGTTCCTTGGATGCTTAGGCTCCAATCTACCAAGTTTAGGGTTATTTCTTCCATTCTTCCATTGTATTTCATCTAGATTCAACATGATTATGGTGAACTAAACCCTAGGTTGTTGGGGAACAATGTAATCTTTTGAAACTCTCTTATATCAAAATTCTTATCTTCTTTATATGCTTGCATATGCTTATCTTTATCAATTGTTGAGTTCTTCACCTTTGCTTAATTCTTTTATCGTTTAACTCATTCAGTAAATGTTGTTTGTCTTTATTGATACGGGAACGTACAGTTATGTCATGAACTGGGGGGAATTCCTTGATTATGCTAATACCGCCTAGGAATAGGGGTAGGACGATCAATTTTATTTTGCTTCTGTTTATCATGCATTATTAATTACTAGGGGAGGCTAGGGATAGCAAGCCGGTAATTAGTAATAAGATTTTTTCGCCAAGGAATTGGGTTAAGGGTAGACCAAGAAAGTTTGCATGACAATATGATAAATAAGCAAATTAGATAAGAAAAGTAGATATAAGAGGGTGGATAAGATGAAATTGTAAACCCCAACAACTCCATTCATTCATAGTTTCTTTAGCCAATTGATTCACTACATTTGCATGTTTACTTTTGTTTTTGCATTCAAAACCCAAAACTAATTTCTTATCAAGTCTTATGCGATTGGTTTACATGAAAAGTAAGGCCTAAGAGTCCTTTAGGAAACGATACTTGGACTTACCCATTTATATTACTTGATAACGATCTGGTACACTTGCCAGGGACTTAACAAGCCATTACTGTTCATGAGCATAACAAAATTTCAAAGAAAACAACTAATACAGTCGAATGTGTGGCGCACATAGTCGACTTCGACATGTCAGAACATTTTGAAATTCTTTCCTTCACAAAATCTCACATAGCACTGTTTCTCAAAAATCTGTACAAAGACTTTAGCATAGTCGATTAAATTAGTAATGGAGTCGACTTTACTACAACTTTGTCACACAGTTATAAGTTCACAAAAGTGCATGGGGTTTTCATCCTTTCAAACATGTGTAATGCAACCCGGTATGATGTAACATGTACAAGCTCAATAAGTATGCATTTACGTAACAGTAAAACTCAGAAACATGTTCAACAATATATCAACCAATCAACATAAGAACATGTAACACAACAACAACATATTTGTGTTATTAAAAATGTGTTGTCATCATAAAAAACCAGAGTGATATAGATATTGTGTTGTCAACAACCTCAACATATTTGAGTCTCACAAGAGAACAAAGATTCGAGTGTCACTTCCTTTTGTGTGATGAGGTGAATGTCTCGCCCATGACTTCGACTCGTGTTAAGTATAATGCACCGGTGCGCATTGTATTAGTGTTTTTACTCGTTAGTCCTTGAGGAGTTGATAATGACATATTTTGCTATGATTTCAGTAGTGAATTGAGAGAAAATGTCAATTTTTTCTTAGCTTTATACCTTCTTTATGCCTCAATTTGTTAAGTTTCTTAGTAGCTACATCTTTAGTTGAATTCATTTAAAATTGCTTCACTAATCCCCACTTTTTGGTTGTTAGATCATGTACATAAAGCTTGTTGGCNAAACCNATGAATGGAAGAACCACAGAAGCAAGAATGAATGTAAAAGAGGAAATATTGAGCAAAGATTGTTGTTGCCGCTAGGGTGCAACTGGGGTGCAGCTGAGCCCCATTCTCCTCTGGAATGCTGTAGCTGGGGTGCAGCTGGGGTGCAGCTGAGTGCCCTGCTCTCTGGAAGGCTGCAGCTGGGCTGCAGCTGGGGTGCAGCTGAGCGCCCAGCTCTCTGGAAGGCTGCAGCTGAGCGGTGGCAATGCTGATGTGGAAAAATTAGGTCTTTTTAGACCTAAAACGCGAGGGGCTTTGTATCTTTTTGCACCTAGACTCGTTTTCTCTCATTTTGGAGCTCTTGGAGGCAGCTTGGAGCTGGGGAACACTCCTTCTTCATCCTTGGGTCTCCTTTCTTCTTCCATTTCCACCATTGTTGTAAGCTCAAGCTCTC
>NW_014542182.1:187319-190219 GCF_000741045.1 Vigna radiata var. radiata
TTTTGTTGTTTGAGTGTGTCTTGATGGTGTGAATTTGTTTTACTATGTTTTAGTTTGAATTGGTAATTTTGAGTGTTTGAGTTGGATGGTAGTTAGTAGGTNGTNACTAGTGCATTGTTGTTAATGTTGATTTTTGTTGTGAAAGAGTATGTCTTGGAGTATTTTTGTTTGTTTTGATGTGTTCTAGTGTGAGTTAGGATGCAATGATGTGTTTTGAATTAGTTAGGTATGTGTTGTGTGCAAAAGCATAATCTTGACATGTTTAGTTAGGTGCATTACCTATTTCATTCATGTTTTAGGTTTATGCATTTGCTTTGGTTCATGATGAATTCCTTGTGTTCTCTATTTCTAAAAACGTGTCTATCCAACCTTGCTTGTGATTGAATGAGTGGTAAATGTCAAAGATCCAAGAGGAGTGTGCCAGCTGCTGCAAAAATCAACTCCCCCACACCCTGCCAGACTATCGCTGGGCGGCACCTGGGCTGCACCTGCGCGCTGCACCAGCAGGGGCCCTTTTCTGGTATGCCGCCCAGCTGCACGAACCTGTGCAGCCCAGCGGTGGCGCTGCATACTGCTGCAGCTTTATTTGCCACTTTTTGACCCTCTTTGACCGTGCAACCCCACCCCATTTTGACCCACTTTACTCTTTGAAACCTAATTTCAAATCACTTTCCCTTTCTTTCCTTTCCATCATCACTATCCAAACCTCCAACCCCTCCCTCATTCTCGCATATTCTCATCTCCCACCATATTCTCTCAACTTTCCACTCACATTTCACACACTCCTTCAATCTTTGCCTCCATTCCTTCCACGCTTTTGAACCCATCACCACACATCAACTCTTAGTGCCTCTGCAGCTCGCGGACAGGGTCTGTTCTAGCATTTGGAGTTTTGCTTTTGCCACTCACTCAATCTTGTGCAATATGGCTTCTTCATCAGGCAAACGGGTAAAGATGACTGCTGGGCAATCTTCAAAAGGTCAAAAGAGGAAAGAAAAGTTCTACTCTGATAAGTTCTTGACCAAAGATCATAAGAACCACTTTGCCTCAGTTCAAAGCAGAAGGTTATTCATGGAACGCACTGTCACTTTAAAGCCAGGGGAGGTTACTGATTTCTTGGAGGAGCTTAGTCGAAGAAAATGGAACAATTTGGGCAGCTATCCTGAATCAGCAAACATAGCCATAGTAAAGGAGTTTTACACCAATGCACGAAAGTTTTCTGAGAGTGATATTCCTTTCTTGAGCTATGTCAGGGGAAAAAGAATCCCTTTTGATGCTGCTACCATTAACTCTTTCCTTGAAACTGATTGGGAAGGCGGAGACACTCTGTGTCAGCTTGCCCAGCTGCAACAAGAGGATTTTGATTATCAAGCTATTGAGAGAGCAATATGCCGCCCAGGGGGTACATTCAGACGCAACAGGAAAGGGCAACCAGTGCACATCAAAAGATCTGATTTAACACCTTTGTGCTAGATTTGGATGACTCTTATGCTCTCCAGCATTTCTCCTTGCTCACATGTTTCAGATGTTACTGCACATCGATCTCTCATATTGTTTTGCATCACCACCGGAAAGACAATCAATGTGGGTGATCTAATCTCCAAAGAAATATATCAATGTGCTCATGCAGCGGGTTCTAAGGCTCCTCTTGTACATCCTTCTCTCGTTACTCACCTATGCCAACTGGTAGGGGTTGATGTCTCCACCCCACCCTTTGAACGGCCACGGAAAACGATTGACCTTGCTTTCTATTTGCAGTATTGCCTTCCTGATGATAATGGTCCTGTTGCACCACCTCCTCCCTTGCTAGCACGCCAACGTGCTCGACCACCGGCTGCGCCTCAGGTTGACCTCCTCCCCTACCTGACATCCATTCATCGGGGTCAGCTCGCCACTTCTCAGATGCTTCGTGATTTAAGTTATGCGATGCCTGAGCTCAACATGATGTCTGTTGCTGAATTTGATGAGTATGTTGCTTGGCCCGGGGACCAGTCCCATTCTGCTGAGGGAGGTGAAGCAGTAGCTGATGAAGATGAGGAAGAAGAAGATGATGATGATGATTCTGAAGAGAGTGATGACAGCATTTCTTGAGAGATGACAGGACCTTGACTTTATTTTATTTTGTTGCTTGTTTTTAAATTTGAATGAACCTCNTACTGTTTAGTTTGTGGAAGTTTAGTTTTGGTTGAGTTATCTGGCTTGATAGACTATGCTGATGCATGACACTGATGCTTGAATGTGAAATTATGCTTGAGATTGTTCAGTTGAGTTCAAATTGTGGTTGCTTTCTTCATGAAAATTCTGAGAATGCCTTATGTTTAACTGCGATCAATAATTATGGCATTTGCTTGAGGATGTTTGTGGAACCTTGAGTTAACCTGGTGAGATGTTGTGCCTTAAATTTTTCTTGTGAATGCTATCATGATAGATCACAACTGACTTTGCCTGAGTTTCTCTGGTTTGAATAATTTGCTTACTTGTCACACATGATCAAGGCCATGTTTTTCCTCTACCTCAAATAAGTCAATACAAACCTCTTGGACCTTAATGAAAGTTGTTTGCCCTCTTTGAACCTCAAACCTAATGAAAATTCCCTGATTTCCCTACCTTGAGCTGAATAGAGAATNNATGTTTGNTGCAGGAGAATGGTTTAAAGTTTGGGGGAGTTTGTTGTGTAAGGGTGAATTGAAAAAAAAATGAGGAAAAAGAAGAAAGAAAAAAAACAAAGAAAAAGAATTGAATGAAAGAAAGTTGGGATATAAGTCAGAAAGTGGTTGCAACTTAAGTGAAGCAAAAGAGAAACTTACATGCATGATTGGAATTGTGTAATCTCTTAGCTCAAGGTGCTTTGTTATCCAGAAAAACCATGTTTCTTTCTTAGCCCAGCCTCAATACAAGCC
>NW_014542182.1:191494-244763 GCF_000741045.1 Vigna radiata var. radiata
TGCTTAATATTGGGAAATGTTGGGTAAATCCGGATTTGGGTTAAACACCTAAAGGAAATAGTATCTAGGGATAGAACTAGGCCCTTTGGTTGTCTTAAAATCTCATTTCTTAATGNGGAACTAATTGTTAGGTTTTCCAAGGGATTGGAGCTTAATAAGGAAGTCTAGGCTCTTTCTACCAAGGGATTGGGGTTTGAGTAGTTTAGTANATTGACTTTGACAATTTAATGAAGAGGAAGTAATTTTATTTACATAAGAGTGAAGTCGGTGAAAGCATACCCCCAACAATATCATTCCATTGCATTTCTAATCTCTCCATTTCAAAGTGTTTGACTGCTTAAGATCACTTCTATTATTTATGTTTTATAGTTACTTTAATTTCACCAAAACTCAAATTATGGAAACATTCTTTAGTCTAGGTTANTTAGAAATTATACGATTGTCTAGTTACACGAGTCTCTTGGGAAACGATTTCCGGTCTTACCGGTTTATTACTTTAGACGATTTGGTACACTTGCCAAAGAGTTAACAGGAGTCAAGGGAGATAGCTCTGAAGTTGCAATGGAAGACGACTCAAATCGCCTACTATTGAGAGTAGGTTGTGATGACAAAATGTTAGGAACGATTAGTTCACCAAAGGACAATCGAATGTTATTAAGAACATGTTATGACAACGAAAATGCAAGGAAATGACATCGATTTATGAAAGGCCTGTCTTGTTCGTGATGTGTCTTTTGCATCAAGATATGATATTAGGGCATGTTGGTCTGTGTGTAAAGTGTAGACAACGTTGGGTTGAAGTAGCTCAACGAGAGAGAGACAGAGAATAATAAGTTGAGCTTTTATATTAATTTTATTTACGTTTATTTAATTTTTTTATTTTAAAAAGATAAGTAATTTTTATTTTGTTGTGGTATACGAACATATAAAATGTTTATGTTTTGCTTCCTCAATTTAAAAAAATAGGCATTTGGACGAGAACGTCTTATACGCATAGCATCCAATAAGAGTGTTACATTTATCATAGAAGATTAAGCCTTTTCGGATTGATTCTCTCATGGTTTCATAGTTAATTTTTAGGTTTTGTGCAATTTAAGTATTGTTCTACAATCTCTGTAAAATAGACTTTAATCGTTTATTATCTTTGAATTTTGATTTATTGATTTTATGTTGTTGATAATTCGATTATGTTCTCTAATTAGAACTCTTGTTAGTTTGGTTAACTATAACAATCTCTTGTATGCTTCATTCAATTGGTAAAAGAATAAAATTGATGTTTGTTTTTAGTTAATTCAAACTTGTCTTAAAATTGAATGAACGATAATCATCAATAATTGATAATTCAAGAGACTCAATTCTTTACTTTTATACCATTTGAAACACAACAACTCCTTTATATTGTTATATATTTCATAATTTTATTATCAGCAAATGCTCTAAGTGTTGGTTCAGTGAAGTTCTAGTTGAATTTATTAGAAGACGACTTTGGATTTATTAACCTTATCTATACTTACATATTTATTGAATAGATGATCTTTGACTACACATTGGATAGTCTAATCATTCATTAGATAAACTATTGCAAGAGTAGACATTGCACCTCACTTATTTTGAAAGTCTCCATAGAATATAGTTTGTCCCCATTCTTGGCTATGCTACCCTTCTTTCTTGAACCTTTCTTATAAACCTTTCCACATCTTCCAATTTTCTGCACATCTTCTCTCTTTCCATCCAATCTTCCACAAACCTTCATTTAATCCTTGAAGATGCTTGAATCAAAAGTAACTTTTCAATGTCTTTGTTGTTATTTTTTTCACATGAAAATGTCTAACTATCAATTTTTAGTATATAATCTTGTAATTGTTAATCAGTATACTATATTTTATTATTTATACAATTATAATTTCTTTCTTAAAATTTGAAATTGAAAAATTGTATCTTTTATTCCTTAAATAGTTTGTAATATCATATTTTCTTTCTCGTGATTTTTATTTTTTGATTTTTTGTAAGACAATTATTTAATTAATAATTAATACAATGTGAGAGCAAATACACAGTGGACATGAATATACACGTTGCATATAATAGGGACAAAGATGAGACACATTATATCTGATTGAGTTGGAGACGAAAATGAGTATAAATTCTTAATTTGAAGAAAGCGACAAGTATAGCATATCACTCATTTCATTATCTTTCTTAAAATAATCATGTGGTTTATGAATATAAAATCTCTCAATTACTCTTAAAAAAACATTTGTAATAATACTTACTCTGACGAAGAACTTTCATATTTTTACATTGTATACAATGTGCTATTTTTTTCTTCTTGTAATATAAAAGAGTATAAAACTTGAGGAGCCTAATGGATGAAAAATATTTTGGACTTTTGTTTGAAAAAAATAATAATTCACGGGTAACCTAGAAATGATTGTTGAAAAACAGTTTTGTTTTGTACTCTCTTGTATTCTGATCTCCTTTTGTGTATTAGATGTTGTTGGGATGATATTAAGAACTAGACGGTGATATTAAGATGTTTTTAGGGTGTTTAAGACTAATGCATACAGCTTTTTTGTGTACTCTCTTGTATAGTCTTGATCTCTTTTAAAAATGTTTTTATTAAAATTTTGTTCTCTTCCGTAAAATAAATTTTAAAAGTGTAAAAAGAGTGTATAGCACAATTGAACTTTTCAAATTGTTTATACCTATAGTCTTGTACGTTGTACAAAAGTACTACTATGGTTTAGTTGCATAAACATGGTCTAGATTTAACTCCAATATGGAACAATTTATAGCATATAATATGTTAAATTATGCATAGTTTATATATGAAAATTCATAAAAGTAATATTTTATATTTTAAGGATTCGTTACTTAAGTAAGGAAAAAAAAAAGTAGGGGAAAAGTTCTTTCCAAGAACATACTCCATCAGTATTCCTTCCACTTCTCAATGCCAAATAGTCACATGATTGCACGAACCCTAGCTTAGGTCTATGCTCTTTTTTCTTTTGAACACGAAGCACTTGTATGATTCACACTCTATTTTCTATGTTACCGATTTCACCACTTTTAGTTAATAAATTGAATGAAAATAATACGTGTATACGTTCTTTACATTAGATGAAAATATATTTTGTTTGGTAAGTGATTGGAGTTGAACGAATGATCATTTTATCGATGATATTATCTTCATTCAAATGTTAAACAAACATATTGTAGCAACATTTTAACTGACTTGGATGGTCAAACAAAATGTGAGTCGCCATCACCTTTTTTGTTGCATTGAGATGGCCTACTTTTCCTTCCATTTTTGGTTAAGTAGTGACACTTTTTTTAATTATCGAGACCATATATAATAACTTTTACTAACTCACTTTAAATGCATGTTCAATTAATTAGTGTTTTTTCTTCTTCAATATCTTCACTCTGAATACATGTAATACACCATAGTTATATTGGTTTTTCTTTTGTTTTTTTTTTCTCTTTCTTTTACTTCTGATTTGATAGAACAAAATAATGAGACAACATACAAAATATAAATATTATTTGAAGATAAAATGAGAGTAATGGCATGAGGAATTACTTAAAACTTTCATGATGTAATATGAACTATTCGGGTGTTGTTAAGTCGTGTCCATCTAATTAAGTATAGTGGTTAAGAAATATTAAAAACACCAGACTAAATATTTTAAATCAATAAAAAAAATTATAATTAAATGTTTTTTTTAACATAATAGAAGCTATCTTTCGCAATAAAACTGCGTACCTTTACTTCCTGAACTGATATCTTTAGACACTCGGTACTTTGTTAACATTCTACACACTATTCATACATTATTAGCAAACTATAGAGACCAAAATTTATTTCATAAAATAAATAAAGCTATTATCAATGCTTTAGAACATAACCTGCGCGGAAGCACTGAATTCAATTTGTTATTTTAATAGCCTGAAATTGTTTATTGATTACTACTCTATTTTTTTTTTGTCTAAAATTACTACTTCTATTTAAAAATAAAATTTGCTAATTATTGAATAATTGTTAAGAAATAAATGGAAATGTTTTAATGATTAACAATTCCTCCGTACTGCAAGTTTTTTTCTTGCCTATCGATTTCTTAACCATTGTTGCCAAGATAAATAAATAATTAGTAGACTATTTCTTTTGGTTATCTTTTATGATTACTACCTTACACTTAAAATAACATTGAATACTTATTAACAAAGTAAAAGATTTTACAAAAGATAATAAATTATTTTCCGCATATTATAATATGATATATAATTTAGACAAAAGATGTTAAAGTGACACTTAATACATAACGTAGGGAGTAGTTTGTACAAAAGTCTTTTCTGATCGTTTCATTTTCTTTCAATAGCTTTCCTTTCTATTGCTACCCTCCAATCCAATCGCACTTTCCTCTTATAAATCAATGAAGTTAACTTTTACATTCTAAATGAATAATTATTAATTAATGTCGTTATCCCAACATAGATAAAGGATGTATAGGATGATACAATTTAATTGAAAATTTTAATTGCCAATAAAATATGTGTAGAGAATATAACTTTTACTTAGCTTTAAAATTTGGATAAGGAGATACTCATGCATTAATTTTTATATTTTAATTTAGCGAGATGACAAAATAGAGACATATATGCTTTTTTAGCAAGATAGATGCGAGATGATGGGAATTACAAAAAAGTATAATTTGTATACTTTTTTTTATTGTTATCTATGTTATGAAATTTGGATCCAGCTGGGCAGTTGAACTGAAAAATCTATAAGGTAACTGATTTAAACAAATCACAAAATCAACATAAGAAATACCAGTTCAAGGACTAAAAAATTAGTAGAAATTGGTACATGAAAAATAAAAATCAGTCTAATCGGTAAAAGAACGGGTAAAGAAAATACAATAAATCTCAGTTTTAACATTTTCCTTCAAAAATAAAAAACAACCTAAAAATTTGTTATTTGTTTATCTTACAAATAACCTTGGAATACGTCTTTTTAAATATTAACAACCTATTAATTTAGGTTCAATTTTAGTTTTTAACTCCTTAAAATTATGATATTATATTTTTTATAGTAACTTATCTGTTTTTTAATTATTAAAGTAATTTTATTACTACCAAGTCGGTCTCAACTATTAAACCTAAAAACCGTGGTGTGTATATATATAGATAGGTATATATATATAGAGAGAGAGAGAGAGAGAGTTTTTTGTGATTCAATGATAATTTTAAACCTCATAAAAGTAGGTGATTTTTTATATATGTTATATAATATGGGATAGATGTCAGAACATGAGTAACAACTTTTATATATTAGATTTCTCATTTTAATTAAATTTTTTTTCCATGAACAATATTCGAAACTCCAAAAGCCTTAAGTGTGGTATTACTCATTCCATGAATATATTGGTAATTTTTTTTTGCTTTGAAAATTGACTAGGAGTATATCTTTAAATTAGGTCCACTTTACGCGTAGCAGAAAACGCCTTCCCCACTTACAAAACTATGTTTGTGATTTCCTTAGGCGCGTCATTGTCATGGAGTTAGCAGTGTGTTAAACACCCCAGAGGGTGATAGCAGGGAGAAAATGACAGGTAGAAGGGGTTTGATTTTGGAGTTTGCATTAGGGCTTGATAAAGATGGTTTTGCTGGGATTCATTTATAAATAATTATTATCATTCAACATTTTTTCATCTTATTTATAATAATAATAATAATAATATTTACAATAATATATTTTTCTCGCACACAACATAGTAACAAGGTCACACGAGAGTTGACACCATCTCATTCTCCCGTGGCTGGCTATATAAATGTACATGCGTGTACAAGACATACACGCAGCGAGCGAGCCCCGAAAATATTCACAGGTTTCTATTCCGATTTATTTTAACTTTTGTTTTTCCCTGTTTGGATATTAGAGTGCAAGAGAGAGAGAGAAGGGAGAGAGAAGAGAGAATGGGAAGGGGAAGAGTGGAGTTGAAGAGAATTGAGAACAAGATCAACAGGCAAGTTACCTTCGCTAAACGAAGGAACGGGCTTTTGAAGAAAGCTTACGAGCTTTCCGTTCTTTGTGATGCCGAGGTTGCTCTCATCATCTTCTCCAATAGAGGAAAGCTGTACGAGTTTTGCAGCAGTTCAAGGTATATATTTATATAGACATATTCACCAAAATGTAACAAACGAATCACGGAAATTAAATTTGCGAAATGAAATAAAACTCGCTTTCTTAATTTTCTAAGTACAAACTTACACACAGAAAGAGGAGTACCAGGGTATATAGCTCGTGAGTAACAACTTTCTATTGTAATTTTTTTTTTTTTTTTTAGGTTTTAAGATCTCGAAATCTCTCTCGTTTGATTTTTGCTGTTTTCAGACAGGTGGCGGTATTTTTTGTTTGAGAAAACAGGAGAAAAGTTTATTTTCTTTTTTCACTGTTTGGGTTTTTCCGTTTCCGTGAAATGTCTCGGCGTTTTTAGCAGGTTGAGGGTTTCTGCAATCGCGTTGCTGTTAGATCTGCAACTGGAAACGCGTTAAACCCCAACAGACATACATCAAATAAATTAAGCAAGGGAGGATCACTGTTGTATTGTATCCACTCTATTTTTGCTGTTTTTCTTTTCTTTTTCTCCTCTCTGCCCTCGTTTCTTTTTTAAATTGTTTTTCCCTCAGTCTTCGCCTTTCTCTTTCTTTCCCTCTTTTGGTGCTTAACCCAGCATTTGAGTTTGCCGTTTTTCTGCTCCATCAAACAGATCTGGTTCAAAAGCGTTTCCTAAAAGTAATTTTGGACTCTTTGGTCAGGCCTCTTTTCGGTGTAATTAGCTCTTGTGCAAAAGAAAACAATCATATAAATATTCAATTATTTCTTCCATTTTCAGTTTTACCAGCTACTCTCTTTTTTCTTCCACTCTTCAAAATCACTTTAACGACCTAACTCATCTCTTGTTCATTTTCTCTCAAATAAATACGCCTTTATTTTGATGAAGAGAAAATCTCTAGCCTAGGGTTTCTTTTATTTCCATACAGTGTTTTTCCTTCTTGCATCTCTCATCATCGATCTGTTGTAGGTTTACGTTTTTTCTCCCATTTAAAGCTTTTTCTTATTTGTTTTACATTTTACTTTGGTGTTTCTTTGTCTTGTGTTTTGCCTTAGCTTGCGTACTTTCTATTTTGGTCAAGCTCTTCGTTTACCTGGGCTTGTTCATGATCCACAATCATGACCAAAGAACAAAATGGAGTTTTCACTTTGGAGTCAATCGTTTTTCTTAATTAATTCTCCATGTTGCTGACAGAAGATATTTTCGTTTCAACGTTTCATGACAGAGACATTTTGTTAAATCAGAATGGACATTTTGTTAAATCAGAATCAAAATTTCAGGATCATAACATCTTTTTCTCCTCTGCGTTTCCTTCCACACATGTTTTTCAATCACTTCACTATTCCTACCCAGATAGACAGATATTTTCTGTTGAGGCGATTTCAAATTAATTAGCGTTTTCCAAAGATTTAGCTTTTACGACTTCTTGCTGTCAGTATTCTCGTTTCATTTCTAGAGAACAACTCTCCGATCCTTTCAGATCTGATTATTGTACCGAAAACTCTGGTAGTAACTTGCTATGTTTGATACTTTTTCTTCCGGGTTTAAAAGTTGTCACTCCGCACAAATGATGTTACCTCACCTACATTAATGCATAGACACCAGTTTTATTGTTCTTATAATTACTTTACCCTAAATGTATATAGCTCCTTTTTTGGCCTGATATTATCACGTTTATCAACGAAAAGAGTCTCATCGTCAAATCCAATACTTACTCATTTTGTACAATTTATTGCTAAATAGTATTAACATTGGTGACGGGATATTGCATAATTTCTTATGCAGTAGAGATAAGAGAAAATAGAAAAATGATGGTATAAAGTAATTATAATAGGGAAAATCTACTACAAAAACGAGTTAAAATTTGATATCTTAAATGGAGAGATAAAAAAAAGAAAACAAAAATTGATAACTTCAATTTTTTTTTATGTAGGCTAAAAAAATTAATATTCTTTTAACTTTAGAGGCAACACCAAAAAAATTCTTTTTAAAGTTTGTTTTTCGTTCAATTTAAAGATAATATTTTTCTTTCTCCTCATCTGAATAGAAGGATTAGTGACAACTTTTAGTACACTCATTTTTTAGGAAATGAATAAAATTCTTTAGCCGGTGACCCTGAGTCCCAGTCAAGAAATTCAGAGGTTGATGATATATGGCCTTTTATATCCGCCCTCACTTTCATTTCTCATTAATTTACCAATTTTCTACACCTCTTGTGGCTTTCCAACATCCAAGGAGCATTTCGATTGCCTTGAAATGGGTTTCTCATCGTATATTATTATTTTTAATTCTAACTTAAGTTGTTCCAGTTGGAAGGTGTGTCCGTTTTCATATTGGTGTTGAAATTAAAGCACGATTGAAGTAAAAAGGTGCTTTAAGAAGTGGGTTAATTTGTCGTTGACTGATGTTATTCAATAGTAATTTGTATTGTAGAATGTAGTTTTAGTCAATTGATTTTGGATTGTTTAGCATTGCGTTACACTTCTGACATGTTGCCGCACAAAATAATATATATTTTTCTTAAAACGTGCAGCATGCTCAAAACGCTAGAGAGGTACCAGAAATGTAACTATGGTGCGCCTGAGGCTAATGTGTCTACACGGGAAGCCTTGGTAATGGTGAATAGTCCTCTCTATCGTATTTAAATTCATTTTTTGCCCATTGATTAACTTGCCTATTTTGATCGCTGATTTTCCTCCTCATCCATTTCTGTTTTTGTTTTACTTACAAGGGGTTAGGATTCCTGAGCTTCAACTATTTACTTGAATATTTTTAAATGGCATAATTAACTGTTGCATATTACGTCTAGCCTCTCCATATATGATGTTGTGAATGGTCAAAGGTTACCTGGTTGTGTGCATAAACGATTGGCCAGTGCAGGAATTATTACCTTAATATAGTTCCTGCTTGAAAAAGAATTTCTCTGGAACAAACAACTAAGAATTAGAAATAATGAAATACCTAAAACATACCTCTTTTTTCTTCAAAAAGAAAAGTTGTAATGATTATAGCTCATTCACTGTATAATTGAATTAGTTGTTGTGCTGTAAAATGTTTAAATGAGATACACAACTATAAATACATAATTTAGGAATTCGAAACAGACTTTTTTTTTCTTAAATTATTATTATTCATGCGAAATGTAGATTTTGTTTATATAAAATAATATTGTTTATCCAAAAAGTACTAGCAAAATAAAAAATATAATTCCAAAATATATCTATGTGTGGTTGATTTCTACCTTTATATTCAGTTAATAAACTCTATGAATAGTTCCGAAAAGCTAACTTATATAATGTAGTTTGATACGAAAGTTTTATACAAATAACAAAAGTCAAGCTCTATCTTATCAAATAATATTGGTTTATTATGGTTTTACAGACAAGATAAAGTAAAAATTAAACAAATTAGTGAATAATATTGTCTAAAAATTAACAAAGTAAATCATATCAATTAAAAATAAAAATAAAATATCCATTGTTTTTGTATAACTCCGGTCTGATGCCTAAACAACTTTAAGCTTATACTCATAGCAAGCTGCATCATGTCATTTATATAGAAAAGAAAGTGGAAGTAGATAATTAATTTGTTTTGAATCTCAGACAGAAAAGTTTCTCATACCTTCACATTTCTTTTTTATAAAATCAGTTCCATTCATAAGTAATATGATTTCAAGTTTAGAGATTGTCATCTGTCGTTGACTTAAAGAATGTTTTCATTCTGGTGTGCATTCGTTGTGGCCATTAGGCAAACAGCATATATGTTTCTTCGAAGCCCCTTTAGTCTTTTGTTTCACGTAATTAATTCATTTTTGACCTAGCCTTATCTTCGTTATAGCTGTAGATCTGCATGTGCTTGTGTAATTGCTCGTGCATTGGAATATAGTTTTGGTAATGTTATAAACATACATGCATTGTAAAAGGTTATTCATGATCTTTTTGTTAATTAAATGCTGCTTCAAATATGTTAAAGATAGTTTTCCTACTGACAATAATTATTGATTTGTATGCCAATTTGACCCATTCAATGAAATGGCTAGAGGCGGGTATGACTTACAGAATTTGGAAGGATTTTTAGATATAATTGTGCATCCAGAACCATATATACCTGGCAATTTTATATATAGGAATCAAAACATAAAAGAAAAGTTTAATTATATAACTTGATCTAGTTCTTTAATTTATGCATATGGTTCCCATGTCTTTCATGCGGACTTTAAGGTGGGCCTCCATAACCAATGGAACACTTAGTAGCAAACCCTTAAATATTGTTTTGAAAATTTTTAAACTAACCTAATAGTGCAATTAATAAAGCGTGTGAATATATATCTTTTGTCCTCGTAGCAACATTTACTGTGAGTTTTTATTCATTATAGAGAGATAGTTACTTTTGCCTTTGAAGTATGATTTCTATTAGTACTTCCTTCGTAGTTATCTGATCCAAATGTGCTTAAGTTTATTCTTTCAAGGAGGAAATGTGTCACGAGCCATAGCTATTTTGTAAAATCTAATTTGAGGGTGCATTTAATTAGTCTTATATTGTTGCTAATTTTTAGCTTATGTGCCACGTGTCATTACTGGTTTCTAAGTAAATATTTTTGTGTATATTGTGAATTGTATTCTACACTCGTGCATGCATTTTTCAGCACTTATAATTAATTTATAATTCACGTCATCCCGTCATCATCCTTTTTGTTACTTATATCACCATAATTTCACAAATAAGTTTTATAATCTGAAATGATAAATACATGTTTAAAGATAAACATTAAACAATATTATTTTATTCATCATGGTACAAAAAATATGTGTTTTTTAAATATGCTTATATTTATTTCAGTAATAAACCCTACTTAACAAATAAGAATAATATGCAGTTACATTTAAGTAGATTGAATTTTTTGTTCAGATGAAAACTTTTGAATGTAATTAATTTTTTAAAGAATTTAAAATATTTTGTGACAATATTTCTTTAATAATTTAGAAAAAAAATTGACATTTTAAAAATGGAAAAGAGTGCTTTGATTATTTCAGTTGCAGAATTTTAAATTTTACTAAAGAAATTATGTAAGAATTTAAAAGTTTCTACTTTTTCTTTCTCACATGTATAATTTTCGCTTTGAATATTCAAAATTAGTTCACTTTTAGTATTAAAAGTTTAAGTTTTATTTTTTTGTGTGTGAATGTTGTAAAATTAAATTATCTTTTTTAAACTAAGAAGTTAAAACATAAGAAATTTAAATTGATTTATTCAAACTAAAGCATTTTAAATATATGAAAATTCGGGATAAAAACAATTAGATTTTCTAAAATTTCGTATTGTTTCAGAATACATCCTAAAACTTTTCTTATTATGATTAAATTTTCCCCCAACTCGTGTTCAAAAGTCGTTCCTTAATTTTTGTGTATCCAATTCATGTTTTCTCTGTTTTTTTTTTCACTCAACCGACTATTTTGCAAATTTTAAAAGGTTGACTTTTATGGTATATCGGTTTGGTAATCCCGTTTGACGAGTTAAAACTATATGTATCACAATAAATTTAGACGATATAAAGCTTAAAATATATGTTTTATAAAAGCCTTCTATTTTTCTATTAATTTCATGCACTTTTTTAAGTAACTATAAATATAATTAAATTTGATTCTAGACTTTTAGTTTTTCTTTAACTCCTCTCAAATTTATTTATTTTCTTCAAAAAGTCTCTAAATGTAACTATTCACATGGTGTTATTGATAATATTGACAAGACACGTAAGCTGACATGCTTAGATATATGTCACACATGGGTAATAAAAGTAGAATTTAAAATAATATTATTTTTTTCATCGAATAGTATAAATAATTTTTATTGGAAATCTTACCAAACTTAGCTATATTTAAAAACTAAAAAAAAAACTTATTTTGCTAGAATTTTTACTATAAATGACCAGCTTGTGCGAATAGAGTAATGCTGGAATTGAAAGGCAGTTGTCAGGTGACTGTAGAAAAAGATTTAAGAATGGCTATATACGTATGAATTCGTATGTGTTCCTTTAATTATATAGTTTGATTTTGCAACCCCGCCTATAGGAGTTAAGCAGTCAACAGGAGTACTTGAAGCTGAAGGCACGTTATGAGGCCTTGCAACGGTCCCAGAGGTACTGATACCTCCTACTGGTCCTTCTAATATGCCTCATTTTTGTCGGTTGATATTATCATGCTGTGCCTAACTTTTACCCTCTCAGGAACCTTATGGGAGAAGATCTTGGTCCTCTTAGCAGCAAAGAGCTAGAATCTCTTGAAAGGCAGCTAGATTCGTCCTTGAAGCAAATAAGATCAACAAGGGTACTCAAGTTTCAACTTTTAATTACCAATAACCATGTGTATATCTATTAATTCCATAATGTGTATTTACTCAGTAAAAACTGTGTTTAGGCCTAGTAAAAAAACATGACAACATGTAAACTATACGAATATGCATGTTTAAATTTTGGAAGTTTGTTTCCTTTACAGACGCAGTTCATGCTGGATCAGCTCTCTGAACTTCAGCGTAAGGTATAAAACAATTTTTTGGTTTCTGGTACCACCGTTTAGTTAGCGTCTTCTTCTGTCATGTACCTGAGTTCACTAATTTCTGTCACTTGTGTAGGAACACTTGCTAAGTGAGGCTAACAGGTCTCTCAGACAAAGGGTAAGTTAGAACTCATCGACCTATATATGTGTGAAAATCCATCACCCCTCAAAGTATATGGTTATGGTCCAGAGATATAACAATGCACTTAAAATAATTTTTAGTATCTGTGTTTTATTCAACAAATTGAATTACCAAGGATAAGAATTGTCTAATACCAAAATATATTGCAATAAGATAGAGTATAGCTTTCTAGGAAGGGTGAAACGCCAGAACAACTGATATGATATTTGTCAATTTGACAATTGATGGGTATAAACGACTCTGTGTGCTGTGTAGCAGTTGGAAGGGTATCAAATAAATCCACTCCAATTGAATCCAGGAGTTGAAGACATGGGATATGGCAGGCATCCAGCTCAAGCTCAGGGTGACGCACTCTTTCAACCGTTGGAGTGTGAGCCAACGTTACAAATTGGGTATGCAGTCATTGTTGACTCAATAATTTATCACTTTACAGTTCTCAATACTACTCTTGTAACAAAATGTATCAAATGGTTCACAATACTTACGGTAGATAAAAATAGTGCATCACTGTAAGGGTTATGCTTGGGGTTGAATGTAAACATGACTAGCGTGGAAATAGTGGTGAGATGAGATAGTTTACTTGATTAATTACCATAAGTATACTTATTTAAATTTCCCTTTTTGTCAAAGCTTTAAATTTGAATATTTTTTTAATTATGATTTTTGTTTAAGTGCAGGTATCAGCCTGATCCAGTATCAGTGGTGACAGCAGGTCCAAGCATGAGCAATTACATGGCAGGATGGTTACCATAGTAGGGATCCCGGGTGTCGTTTCCTGGAGAAGATCCAATGCACCAGCACATTTGACATTCCAATTTTATTTGAAAACGAAAAAAAAAAAAAAGGAAAAATTGCTTTGGGATGTAATGAAGCTGTAAGTGTCTACCGTGTATGATCGATGTAGGAACAAAGTTAAGCAGTGTTGTTTGTGTGTGCGCTTTCATAAAACTGCACTTCTTTGCTTCGGTTTATGTTTCTTCCCTTATAATAAGAGTAATCATAGACAAATTATAAACATCAACCTATTTTTTTCGTATATTTCATTTCTATTCTAAACTTTCGTTTTCTGTCTGTTCTATCCTTCAAAATTGTGGCATATATGAATAACTCTTCCGCTAATAAAACAAGTATGAATACCGCTTTAGTGCAAATATAACTAATTATGGTCTTTTATTTTTCTTTTTTATTCTTCTTCTTAAGTTACACCTTACTTATTGGTTATTTAATCAAAATGATGCAATTTAATATTTTTTTTCCTACGTCCCATAGTTCCATATATTGCTTAGAAGTTGAATTCAAAAATATTTAAATACTCCTTTCACTTTTAAACTACCTTTAAAGGACAAAATCCTAATGGACATTCCACCTTTAAATGCATGGTAATTGAATTTTACAATATCATTGGACTGAGGATTGGGACAATATTATTAGACAAATTTTAACAAATTTGGGTAAATCGTATTATTGGAAGTAGAATTTTGAAATAAAAAAAATCTTACTTTAGAACATGTTATTTTAATTAAGTCACATCCAATTCCATAATTTCATTTTTCTTCTATTTCTTTTAAATCTTGTGTGTAGGTCGCTCCTTGTTCATGTCTCTTGCACCGGCGATCACTCTCTACCCTCGTCAGTGCCCGGGTGTCACATGCCCACCAGCTTCCGCTTGGTTCGTCCTCGAACCACACCGTACTGGGAGAGGCTAGGCTCTGATACCATTTGTAACGCCTCGGCAACTTGCAGGGACTACTGACTGCCCCCACATATCAACACGAGGCTTTCTAGTGTGTTTTGTCCTCACTCATACACTTTCCGAGAAAACTTCTCGGAAGGTCACCCATCCCATAATTACTCTAGGCTAAGCACGCTTAACCATGGAATTCTTATGAGTTAGGCTACCGAAAAGCAAATGCATTTGTTGATATGAGTAGCCAAATCAATTCCTTTAAGCTATCCTTCAACCGTATAGTCCCATATCTATACAGTCTCTAGATCCCTCTCATTCCGGTGTATGTTCGATTCGTCCACGTGCCCCTTCCACTGGAAGCCTGCCAGGAGCCGCTCCTTGTCCATGCCTCTTGCACTGACGATCACTCCCCGCCCTCGTCAGTGCCCGGGTGTCACATTGTGCACTTGTTTGGAATCAAGATCAACTTCTTGTCCTTGATGTGTTGTCCCAAGTCCAAGTTCTGCTAAGTGAGAAGTCTCATGTGCCAAACCGCTCTAATGGTACCTAATGTCAAAGTTAAATCAACTTAAATAGACTACAATGAATGTTGTGATTAATGTATAATCTATTTTCTTACTTCAAGCATTTATTTATAAATTTTGTGGTGAGCTTTTAATTAAGGTCGTTCAAATTACAATCCAAACGTGGACAATCATGCTTTAACATTGAGTTAATTTGTTTTAGTGTTGATATGATTTGTTATTGTTTAGATTGATCTGTTTGATGGATGATCGAATAATATGTTAGGAGACCATCTGAGACTCAACGATTTGTCATCTGGGTGGTTTAGTTGATCATCTAGTTTAATGTATAGTTGTCAAATTTGTTAGGTAATCGTTTAGACTCAATGACCTTATCGTCTGTGGTGGTTGACCATCCAGATTGTGGTTGACTAAACAATCATACAGTACATCTTTCTTTTAACATTTTTACATTATTTTTCTTTAAATTGCATTCCTTTTTTTTTATAAATTTGTGTTTTCTTATTCTTAATGAATCACGTTCTTAATGTCTTTTTTTCTTTTGTTTTTTAATATATTTTTATTTATTTAAAAATGTGATTTATTATCTTTTTCAAAAACTAAAAATTAACAAATGGATTTTAATTTTATGCATAATAACGAATGGAGGAAGATCTATATTATTAACATCACAATCTAAAGAAGTTGAATATAATGTAGAGGATCTATAATGAGGATTACAAAGACCACATTGCATGTAACTTGAATAAAAAAAATTTGAAAAACTTAGAGTGACTTATTAATATATAGATATTATTCTTCATTTTCTTTAGAATTATTACACTACCATATAAGAGTTACATGATTTAATTTATTAAAATTGTCATAGATTATAAAATGAAACAACCCAAAATTAAAACTAATTTATGTGCTATGAGATTGGAACAAATCATTTCATGAATAGATCAAACATCATGATAAGGGTGTTCCATGTGTTCTCACCGCTAGATTGATACATTTGCTGTCTAAGTTTCATGTTTTTACACGTGAATGCCCACATAGACATTTGGAGGAGTTCCACACCATTTTCTCTTCAATGAAGCCTCCACATGTCCTAGATGATCACATGTTTTTAAAGGCATTCCCGCATTCACTACAAGGAGCAGCAAGTGATTGGTTGTATTGTCTTCCTCCAGGATCCATCACTTCTTGGGAAGATCTTAAGCATATGTTCTTGGATGAATTCTTCCTGCTCAGTATGGTTACAACAACAATCCTTGATGGAATGACCCTAATCTAGGATGGTATGGTACTTCACAACAACATCAATATCAGGAAGCACCATCTCAGAATACTTATATGCCTCCACCAGTCCAGCAACAACAATAGCTGCAACTTTATGAGCCTTCCCAATTAGTTCCTCATCCTTCCACTACTTCTGAGCCTACATTGAAGGAGTTATTGAAGCAGATGATGATTCAGAACATTCAGTTCCATCAAGAGAACATGGAGTTTCAGTAGGAAATTAGAGCTTCCATTTAGAGTTTGAGCAATCAGATGGGGCAGATGGTCACTCAGCTCTCTAAGGAACAGTCTCAAGTTTTAGAGGAATCACCATTTCAGAATGTTCAAATTCCAAATGATGTCAGTGTCATCCACATAGGAGATGGGAAGCAGAGTCATGAGCTTATTACTGCGCCACCTACTTTCCCACCCTCCTATGTCCCTACTCTTGCAGCTGAGGAAATTGATACTGATGAAGATTTTGAGGAGCAGGCAGATATAAGTAGCAAATTTGTGATGGGTAGACCACTTTCTTCTTCCATCACTACTTCTGGTTGGTTGTAGTCTCCTATTCCAAACAAGAGGATGGAAGAACAAGATAAGGAGACTCTGACAACCTTCAGTGAAGTGAAGTTCTTCAGAAGTAGTTCGTTCTTGGATCCAGTTGTGGAAGACATATCTCTTCTGGATCAGATTTGGAGGATGAAGCAGTTCTTCCGCAAAACTTCCTTATTGAATCCAGTGGTGGAAAACATCTCCCTGAAAGTCCAAAATTGGCAACTGCCACCATGAACAGGGGAGTTTTCTTTTCCCTTCTCCTCCTTTCCCCACTTGTATTGCATTTATCCATGACCTGTTGACTGTTTTGATTTCAGAGCTTATGCTTGTGACACATTGAGGACACTGTGTATTTTAAGTGTGTTCTATTGGGGGATATTTTTATTTCCTTTGTTAGTTTTTGTTTTCTGCGTTAAATATTTTGTTTTCTAGGTAGTTTTTGTTTTGTCTTATGTGCAGTTTTACATGTTTCTCTTGATTTCTGGACTTTGTTTAGACTGTAGATGTGTCTTTCACTTCATTGATACTCTGATTGTTTCGAAGTTCTTGCTTTTCTCTACTTGGAAGGTGATTATGATGTTTGAGAGGTTGACTTGATTGTGACAAATACCCTGTGTGAGAATTGAGCCACTTGGTATTTCTTTCTTGTGTGTGATATGTCTCTTCATTGCTTGCACATATGCTTTGGCTTGACTCTTGTTGATAATTCTTGATTGATATGCATGTTTGGAAGTGATAAAGGCAGTTTTGTTCTTGAGCCTCTCTAGCCAAATAAGACTACCTTGTTTTAATCCTTTGATAACCCATTTTGAGCCTATGCTTTCCCCTTTATTTGTTTTGAAGCTCATGCACTAGCCCTGAGTGAAAAACCATAATTACCTTAACCTTAGGGAATTTTGGAGCTTTGGAAGTGTTTTGGGAACAAGTGTGGTCTCCCTAGGGATTATGATGAATTGGCTAGTTGGTTCCTCTGCTTGTTTTATTTTTGTAAATATGTTAAGTACATCTTGTCTTTGAAATTTGTGTTCTAAATAGAGAGAAAGGAAAAGAGACAAGATGAAAAAAAATAGAGAAAAATGAGCAAAATAAAAAAATTGTGTGAACAATGGAGTTAAGAAGAGGATTGAATTAGCGGTTTTGGGTGTGATTTGACTGTGTTTTCACTTGTTCTCCATTGCTCCTCTATTTCTTTTGGTTTGTAGCTTCTTATCCATATTTATCCTCCCTTTTCCATGGCCCCATTTCACCCATAAAAGACCTTTTGATTTGAACATGCATATGTGTTTGAGTGTTGATATTAGAGACTTGCCAAGTCTGTTTGTGTTTGCTTTCTTGAGTGCATTGAGTTGAAATTGTATACCTTAAACACTTGAGAAAAAACAGTGATAGTGCATCTATGAGGTTTTGTTGCTTTTGATTCACCTCTTGAGCTGATTGATCATTTTGTCATGTCTTGAATTGCTTAGATGACTTCATGAGTATCTGTTTTCTCTGATTCTATGTTGGATATTGTCTATTGCTTTTTTCTTTCTTTGTCCAGATTTCTTGAGGACTGTGTAATCTTGTTTTTGTCCTTGTTAGTCTTTGTTTTCTGTGTGCTGAGTCTGTGTCATTTCCTTGATGTCCTCTGAACTATTCCTTGATTTGCGTCTTGATTTTGCCCAGGAGGGCAAAAGACTAAGTGTGGTCTATTTTGATGAGTCAATATTTTCTTGACTTCACTCAACTTATTATGCTAAATTTAATTAGGGAATTGTGGTTGAATGTCCAATATTTCCCCATTTTTGCTAATTATGCTTAATTTGACCAGAAATTCTTATTTTAGTTAATTTGAATTATCTGAGCTAATTATTTGAAATATTAATTGTAGGGAAATTGTTGGATAATATTTTGGAACTTAAAGAGAAATGCCACATCAATTATATTTTATGCTAAATTGAGAGAAGAGGTGCAAGTTTCATTTTTGGGTTTGCACACAGATGGGCTGAAATGAGAGCTCATGGAATTTTTTTATTTTATGGCTGGAGCACACGCAGGATTCAATTTTTCTTTTAAGATTCACATCTTCTAATGAGTTGCTATCACGTCCAGCATAAGAAAAAGGGAGTGTGGTGTCATGCCTTTGGTTGCACGGTTCAGCAGGCTTGGAGAAGTGGATTTCAATTGGTGTTTTTAGCGAAAAGGAGGTGCTTGGAGAAATAAGCACACGGTCCAACAAGGCAATTAAAAGCAGCGTCCCACAGGCTTCACGCATACAATAGCTTGGACTTGGAACAACAACACATGGCACGTCCCACACACAATCCAGGTTTTTTTTGTGAAAGTAAAGGTTAATTAAAGGTGAACGAGCAGTAGCATATGAGTAGGTTTTTTTTGGATATTTATCTTTTGCATTGTTTAGTTTATTGTTTCCATTCACTATGTTGTTGCCTATTCTGTTTGACTTCTTTATCTTCATGCATTTCCAATTTCCTCACTTGCTATATTTAATTTTCATGCGTTAATTTAGTTTAATTCTCATCTGAAACACCTTCAAAACCCCCCACTACGTGTTTGACCTAAGTCTCGAACCATAGTTTCGTCCTTGAGAGACGACCTAGGAGTCACTTCCTAGTCTATACTGCATTCTTTGCAAATGTTGGTCAACTGACTAACCATGCAGGTCAAAGAATAAAGAAAAGCTTCAATGCAAATGTTGTCCAGTGTTATGAATATGGAAAGGAAGGGCACATCAAGCCTTAATGTCCAGAATTGAAGCCTAATCAGAAAGGAAAGAAAAGATTCCCTCAAGGCAGAAATATGAAAAGAAAAGGAGCATACATTGCTTGGGAGAATACAAATTCTGAAAGCTCAAGTGATGAGGATGCTAATCAAGAATAGGAGTCTAACATGTGCCATATGGCTGGAACTTCACATGATGACAGTGAAAGTGATGAAGAATTTGAGAAGCTTCCAATAGAAGAAAAGTATTAGCAACTAGTTGAAACATTCAGAGAACTACATGCTGAAGCAATGCGACTACAATACAAGGTAAATCGACTGAACTCTGAAAGGAGAGATTATGAATATAGGATAAACAACCTTGTTGTTGAAAATGAAAAATTAGAGAAAGAATTGAATGACGCATTGCAATCTCCTAAGGATATTAAAATTGAAACTGTTACTGTTGAAAAACCATGTGAACATTGTCCTACACACATTGAAAAGATAGATTACTTGACTAGCACTCTACTAAGTTTACTCAAGGTAGAGACAATTTAAATGTTGTTTTGAAATCCTTTAGTAGAGCTATTAATAAGCAAGGAATTGGTTATAAAGCTAAATCTAACAGAACCAATACTATGAGATTTATTGATTTAAGTAAACCTGCTAAAAATGCATGTTTCTATTGTAATTGTGTTGGCCACACTGTTAGAAATTGTTGTTACAGAAATGTTGCTGTTCCAAAAGGGTGATATGTAAGGAAAAAATTGTGACAAAGATTGATAAACATGGACCCAAAGTTAACTGGGTACCAACAACCAAAACTTAAATTGTTTTTGCAGGATACACAACAGGCGCAGTATGATCTCAAGGATGAATCAATTTGGAGCAAGTATACCATTCTAAAAATTTGCAGGATACATTCTAAAAATTGATTAGTTGTTGTTTGTTTTCTCTCTGGCAAGTATACTAGATCGTTTCAAGTAATATAATTGGTAAAACCCAATATAGTTCTTCCCAAGAGACTTGAAGGCCTTATCATTCGTGCAAATTGAAATCGTAAGACTTGTAAAGAAAATTAATTGGTGGGAATGCAAAAACACAAAATAAACTTGCAAATGCGGTTGATTCAATTGACAAGAAAAAGACTATGGATGAATGGAGTTGTTAGGGGTTTACAATTTCATCTTATCCACTCTCTCTTATCTACTCCTCTTATTTAATTTGCTTTGTTATCTAATTGTCATGCAAACTTTCATAGTCTACCCTTAACTCGATCCCTCGGCGAAAAGAGCCTATTACTAATTACCGACTTGCTATCCCTAGCCTCCCCTAGTAATTAATAATACGTTAAGAACAGAAGCAAAAGCAATTGATCGTCCTACCCCCCTATCCCTAGGTGGTATTGCTTAATCAAGGATTTTCTCACCAGTACATGACAGTATCGTACGTTCCCGTATCAATAAAGACAAACAACAGTTATCGAGTGAGTTAAAAGATAAAAGCTTTAAGCGTAGATGAGAACCCAACAATTGATAACCAATGCATATGACAAGCATATAAATAAACAAGGGTTTCAATAAAAGAGAGTTTCAAAATATTACATTGTTTCCCCCAACAACAAAAGGGTTTAGTTCACCATTGTCATGGTGAACTTAGATGAAAAAGGATGGAAGAATGGAAAAGCAAACCGTAGATTGGATAAAAAGGAGCCTAAGCATCCAAGAGATTTTCTTCAAGGAGTGAAAATTAGGTCTGGCCGCCCTCTTCTATCAAAAGAATAATTATGAAGTCGCAATAGGCAATTTATAACTGAGGAGCGTCACAGAAAACAGGCCCAAGCCCAGCAGACAACCGCCTCGTGCCACCGCTAGGCGGTGAGTTCCACCGCCCGACGGTTTGCCTCTTGTCGCAAAACCGCCCAATGTCGTCGCCTGGGTGCCAGATAGTGGCTTCTCCTCGCATTTGGCCGCCCAGCGGTGGATTTTGGCACTAGGCGGTTCCTAGACTCTTCTTTTCTTCATTTTTCTTTCTTTTTCTTGAGTCTAAGACCTTCATCTTCAATCCCATTCTTCACTTTCATAAAAAAATGCTACAAAACAATGCAAACAAAGCATAATATCGCTAAAAACAGCTTTTGACTCTAAACTGACTCAATTTATGTGGTTTGCTTCATTCTAAGCTCAGTTTAAGTCTTAAAGGGTGTAATTTGGTCTCAAATGACATATGAAAATAAATGTTTTTCAACCGTTATCACAACCCCAAACTTGAACCTTTTCAACACATATAGTTAAGCGCAACCCAACTCAAGGTAAAGAGTTTCAAATCAAGGGTTCTCATCCTGTTTAAAGCTAAGGTTCAAAAAGGGTATAAAATTTCAAGCACTTTGGGTGAAAATTTGGCTAGAGAAGGGCTTTCAAGAATGGCCTTGATCATATGACATTCACATGCAATTCAATCAATCATCAAGATTAAGGCAATATCATACATGTTTTCCTGTGAACAATACGTACAACAATGAAAACTCTGGAGCTCAATACCTAACACAACATGCGTTCTCACACAACATTCATTCATACACCCTGCTTAGCATCATAACCACAATCATAATTCATCACACATATGTTCCACTGAACATCAACATGCAACACAATTCAATTATTATCCACATCAAATCATCATTAAGTAGACTTATCATGCAAGTTATTCAGTCAAACATTTTCAGAAAAGTATTCAAGCCAAGCATACACACTGAAAATAAAAATTGAACCTATTCTAATAATTCAAAATAAGAAAGTGAAAGAAAAATAAAACCCTGTCTACAACATGGACATCCATCAGTCGATGCCCTCAATCATCCCATGCTGTCATCTGAGTCCTCCTGGCTCCCATCATCAGCATCCTCATCTGTGTTTGGTGCTCCAACAACACTAGACTCACTGCTCTCTGCCTGCTCTTGAGGCCAAGCCACTGCTGCGTGAAACTCATCCATGGTCCACCTATGTACTGGTGGCTGATCATACAATCCTACTATCATCTCAGCAGTCACTACCTGTCCCCTGTGAAGGGCCTCCATCCTAGACTCTACCAAGGACATGTACATGTCCCGCATCTGGAATGGCTCGGTACGCTGTGCTGGTACATCATCAGGCGCATGCTCTTGCTGTGCTGCAACTCTCCTAGGACGTCTCCTGGGTGTTGCTCTTGTTGCCCCTGCCTCAGCGTAGTAATGATGAAAATAGGATGCATCAATAGCATTTCTGGCTCTCTCATATAGTAGAACTGTAGTATCCACCCCAGCCCGCCAACATAGAAAGGTGATCAAAGATGGGTGCCCCAATGGTGTCCTGTTGCTCACGGTAGTGGTGCTACTCTATATCTCGTCAGCAATGATCTTGCCGACGTTCTCATCCATCTGCCTCAGCATGCAGAAAATGAGAATGACCCGATGCATCGTGATGTCAGAGATATAGGAGCATGGCTGGATGTTGGCATGAGTGAATGTCATCCAATATCTCGCCAAAGGCGTCAAGTCCAACCTCTTAATGTTAACCGGTGCTCCATTAGGATTAGCCTGAAAATGCCTTCTAGGGAGGCACATAACCCTCTCAATCTCGGCTATGTTACCAAATAAACCAACCTGTGCCGCATACTGGCACTGCTCCCCTGGCCACTCTGTTCCCAAAAAGCTGCTTATGGTATCGGGGTCATACTTGACAATATGCCCCCTCAGAAAGCTCCTATACCTTCTAGCCGCAACTCCACCTTTGGATAAGGCGTTAGTGTAAAATTCCTTCACCAACTCAATGCTAGCTGGGGCAGGGTAAGTCGTCAACCTTTCCCAGTCTCTCCTCAAAATCTCTGCTCCAAATTCAGGAGCTAAATCAGGAATGAAGGAAGCCTTCCTCTCCATAAGCAATCTCCTTTCCTGCACAGTTGCGAAGTGGTCTTCATGTTGTTTAGAGAGGAACCTCTGAGAGTAAAATCCTCTTGGCCTTTCAGGCTCCTTGCTCTTGTTGCCAGTATTTCTCCCCCTTCTTGATGCTAGTACCATTCCTGCATAAGATATAATTCAAAACAAAACACAGAAATTCATCATTAGAAGTTAGTACATCATCAATCAATTCCATACCGGTCACAGTTAAATACTGAGGGTAAAACATGGCCCCCCTCCATTTCCCTGCATCAAAATCAAACATCCAACAAACAATGCAGCAGACCGCCCGACGTCCAAGATGACCGCCCAACGATATGCTTCAGCAGCAACACCGCCCGGCGGTGAAGGAGACTGCTCGGCGGTGCGTTAGGGTTTTTCTCAAAAACGCTTCTATACTGCCCTAATCTCCACTCAAACACTAATTTCATCCATTCAGACAAGATTCAAGGTATTCAATCGGTCTAAACAGTTCCTATTTCAACAATTCATGCATAGAAATCCAAAATCCTAATTTGTCATGTTCCTAAGCATGTTCTTCATCCAATTCCAAAAATAGAAACTTAAGAATGAAGTTGCACAACTTACTTGAGTGGAGATGCTATATGCTTGCAAGGATTTCTCCAATTGATGATGAATAACTCTCAATGCATAACTCTCACCAAAAACCCCAAATTTAGACAAGAAATTAGGTTTTTGTGAGTGGGTGATAAGAAAATGTGGGAATATCTCTTTGGAAACCCTTTGAAGGGGCAAATTGAGTAAAAAGCTCAAGGAGACCGCTTGGCGAAATGAAAAGGAGGGGATTCAAGTGCAGAACACCTAAAACCGCCCAGCTTTAAAGAGCTTGGGCTTGGGTGTTCGCCGCCACCGCCCGGCGGTAAAATTGCACCGCCCAGCGGTGAGTGGTAATTTCTCCTCCCTCTTCTTTGCTGGCTTTTGAGCGATTCCTCCCTGTAGCACCTAATTTTTGCCTTCAACATTTCAATTACATGTCTTTCCCCACTCAAATGCACATGCAAACATATAATGCACTAAAGACAGACTTTGAAAACAAACAAACAATCAACTGGGTTGCCTCCCAGGTAGCGCTTGTTTAACGTCACGAGCCTGACCCAAACCTGTTAAGCACTCATCGGTAAGTGCAATCCTTTCCAACACCCATCAGTCTTCCTAGTATCTTTCAATGGATACAAAAAGAATTAGCATCCCTCAGTAGATGCTACCCAAGAATTTTTCAAAAATCCAAAGAATTACAAGTTCAAAAATCAAAGAAACCTAACACTAAAAAATGTTTTACAACAATTGGGATGACCCCCAATAAACACCCACTAGTAGGTGTTGAAATTCTTCTCGCTTGATATTCTTTTCTTTTTCTTTCTTGTTGAATTTCTTCATAAAGTTGAGAACACCAAGCACATATTTCCATGTTTCAACCATAGGAACTTCAATCTCCAATTTCTTGAAGATCTCCATAAAGCACTTGACTTTCTTTTCCTTCCTATTATATTTTTTTGAATGAAGGGGTTTTTCATATGATCTTTTCTTCTTTCCCCTCTTTCTCTTTTTTTCAATCTTCTCCTTCCTCAACTTTTTTTTTCATTTTTTCCTATATTCTTCTTTTTTTTCTTTTTTTCTCAACCACTGCTTTTTCTTTCTCCTCATCTTTACCTCCCTCACTCAACCTTTCTGTTTCTTCTTCATCTATTTTCTCCTCACTGATTTCTATTCTTTTTAAATATATCTTCTCCTCAGCAACAACTTTTTCTGTTTCTATCTCTTCTTTCTTTTTCACCTCTCTCTCTACCTTCTCCTCATCAACAACCTCATCAATTTGTGTCTCCAAATTCCTGAAGGTAACTTCATAGCTCTTGGAATTGCACTTCTCCACTTTGAAAAGATAGATTACTTGACTAGCACTCTACTAAGTTTACTCAAGGTAGAGACAATTTAAATGTTGTTTTGAAATCCTCTGGTAGAGCTATTAATAAGCAAGGAATTGGTTATAAAGCTAAATCTAACAGAACCAATACTAAGAGATTTATTGATTTAAGTAAACCTGCTAAAAATGCATGTTTCTATTTTAATTGTGTTGGCCACACTGGTAGAAATTGTTATTACAGAAATGTTGTTGTTCCAAAAGGGTTATATGCATGGAAACCTAAGGAAGAAATTGTGACAAAGACTGACAATCATGGACCCAAAGTTAAATGGGTACCAGCAACCAAAACTTAAATTGTTTTGTAGGATACTCAGTAGGCGCAATATGATCTCAAGGATGAATCAATTTCGAGCAATCAAAATCTTAAGTATCTACAATTGGTAAAATTGTATCAATCTGCTGCATTATTCTTAAAATTGATTGGTTGTTGTTTGTTGTCTCTCTGGCAAGTGTACCAGATCGTTTCAAGTAATATAATTGGTAAAACCCAATATCGTTCTTCCCAAGACAAGCAAGGAGTGACTTTTGGGGAAGAAAATCTGAAGATTCATTTCAACAGAATTTCTATATATCAACCAAAAGTGTTTGCCTAAGCTGATACAAGCAAATTTATAATGAACGACCCAAGCTATGGACAGTGCAGATGGTTGTGGAAGAAGCTCAGATCTCCACATGTGGCAACAGTGAGGGATGTGTGTTCTTCTTCTGGAAGATGCAAGGCAACGTGCGTAGGCAGCCAACGTTCCAACCGAATCATGTACCAGATGTGGTGATGGTGTGATACATGTGTATTCTTCCTGAGGCAACTCCATGCTTGCTATTCTCACCCTCCTTCCCTTTGTGTAAATGACTTCTTTGTTCTTCTTCTTAGGTTGGATAGCCCATGGTGTCCTAGCCTTATTGGACCCTACAAAACAACCATATAAGTAATAAAAAGAAATCATTCTAAGACTTAGAAAAAGAAAATCAAGAAAAAGTCTTTCTTCACTCCCTTTTCTTAGCCTTAGCTTTAGATAGTACTCCTTTGAATGGAATGCCCTAAATGGGTTTCCATCAGTTGTCAAATGATCATATGGGTTTTCATTTGACAAACCGTGAAACTGGTTGCTTTGCACCAGGTGTATAAGAGCTGGATTCATCACCATGTTGGTATTTTGATCCGCAGGCATGACTATGCTATTGAAGTGGAAAGGGCCAACAACATTTGATTGGTCTGCAAGAGTGCGTCTTGGAGGAGTTCTTTCCGCCATCTCCTCTGCTCCTCAGATTGGTGAAGGTGAAAGTAATCTGTTAGGGGAAGGAAATAAATCCCTAGAGGAACGTCTGACTCGCCTTCTTCCCCTTGTCTCGTTCAAGCCTTCAAGAAGAGGTTGTGTACTTTTCTTGCTTCTAGTATGTCTAGTCTCCTACTGCATGCACAAGAAACACAAACCCTAGTAGCACTTTTATAAAAAAAATAAAAAAAAGTAAAACAAAAAATATATACAAAATATTTACAATCAAGTCAAAGTTAATCAGTTTACACTACTAAAAAAGTTAAACCACGAGTCCCTGGCAACGACGTCAAAAACTTGTTAAGCCCCTGGCAAGTGTACCAGATCGTTATCAAGTAATATAATTGGTAAACCCAATATCGTTCTTTCCAAAGGACTCAAAGGCCTAATCTTTCATGTAAACTAATCGCGTAAGACTTGAGAAAAGAAAACAATTTAAGGGTTGAATGCAAAAACAAAAACTAAAGATGCAAATGCAAGTGATTAAATGGTTGAGGAAAAACTATGAATGAATGGAGTTGTTGTGGTTTACAATTTCACCTTATCCACACTCATCTATCTACTCTTCTTATTTAATTCACTTATTTATCTAATTGCATGCAAACTTTCTTGGTCTACCCTTAACCCAATCCCTTGGTGAAAAGAGCCTACTATTAATTATCGGCTTGCTAGCCCTAGCCTCCCCTAATAACTAATAATGCATAGCGAATGGAAGCAAAATACAATTGATCATCCTACCCCTATCCCTAGGTGGTATTAGCATAATCAAGGAATTTCCCACTACTTCATGACATTACTGTACATCCCCGTATCAATAAAGACAAACGACTTTTACTGAATGAGTTAAACAATAAAAGCATTAAGCATAGATGAGAACCCAACAATTGATAAACAAGTATATGATAAGCATATGAAATAAATAAGAATTTGGATAAATGAGAGTTTCAAAAGATTACATTGTTCCCCAATAACAAAGGGTTTAGTTCACCATTGTCATGGTGAAACTAGACGAAAAATAATGAAAGAATGGAAAAGCAAACCCTAGATTGGATAAAAAGGAGCCTAAGCATCCAAGAAATCTTCTCCAAGGAGTGTAAAGTAGGTCTGGACGTCTTCCTCTGCCAAAGAATCCGTTTTCAAGTCGCACTGGGGCTATATATAAGCCAAAAAGATAACAGAAAGATTACAAAATTTGCAGTATAAAAACTGACAACCGCCTAGGCGCCAAAGTTCACCGCTCAGCGGTTTCCCTCTTGCCGCTTTGACCGCTCAGCGGTCAGTTTTGCCGCTGAGCGGTTTCCCTTTAATCGCTCTAAGCGCTCAGCGGACCATTCTGGCGCTCAGCGGTGTACTTGACCCTTCTTTTCATCATTTTTCTCCTTCTTTCATGGGTCTAAGTCCTCCTTACTTTACTTCCATCTTCAATTCACCTTAAAACCCTGCAAAACAATGTAAAACAAGCATAATATCTGTAAAACCAACTTTTGACTCTCCTAGGACTCAACTAAGTGTTTTGCTTGATTCAAAGCTCATTCTAATCCATAAAGGGTATGTTTTTATATCAATTTTATCCATGAAAATAATGGTTTTTAGACCGTTATCACTCAACAACTTGAGACTCGAAAGAATAAAATCTCTCAACTTCCTAAAGAGCTTTGAAATGTCTCCCAAGCTCAACATCATGGTTGTGAGCTATGCAGTGGAGATCATGTAAATGGTCAGTGTGCCATGCAAGGCGGTGCCCAAGAAGAAGTGAATTATATGGGAAATCAGGGCCACCAAGGTAATTGCAACCAAGGGTGGAAACCTCACCCAAGCATGGGTCAAGGGCAAGTTGGGCCATTTAATAGACAACCAAAATAGCAATATCAACCACAACCCTCCTTATTTGATAAGACTGCAAATCTAGAGGACACACTCCAACAATTCATGCAAGTGTCCATCTCTAATCATAAAAGCACAAAAGCTGCCATTAGAAATTTGGAGATACAGGTTGGCCAACTAGCTAAGAATTTGGAGGAGAAATCTGAGAAGAATTTTGGGGCTTATACTGAAGTTAACCCTAAGGAGGAATCTAATACCATTATGATTAGAAGTGGAAAGATATTAGCTGAGAGAGAAATTGAGAGAAAAGAGAAGAAAGTTGGTGAGAAGGAAAAAATGAGTGGAGAGAAAAAAGAATTGAGTGAAAAAAAGAAGAAAAATGAAGAGAGAAAAGAAGAGGTTGAGAAAAAGAAAGAAGATGAGGGGGAGAAAAGGGAAGAAGAAGAAGAGGACGAGAGAAAAAAAGGGAAAACAATTAAGAAACTCCTTCTGTACCCTAAAGTCCACTTAAGAAAGGAAAAAGAGAAGCAATATGGGCGTTTCATGGATATCTTCAAGAAATTGGAGATTATTATGTCCTTGACTGAAGCATTGTAATAAATCTCTGCTTATGCAAAATACTTAAAGCAGTTCCTCAGTGAAAAGGAGAAATATTTAGATGAGGGAACAATTGAAGTACAGGGTAATTGTAGTGCCAAGACTCTTCCTCCAAAACTTGAAGATCCGAGAAGTTTCACTATCCCTTGCACCATTGGGAATCATGATATAGGGAAGGCTCTTGTTGACTTAGGGGCTAGCATCAATCTGATGCCCCTATCTATGCTCAAGAAGATTGGTGGTCTTCAGGTCAAACTTACAAGTATGATCTTGCAAATGACAGACAGATCCATCATGCATCCTTATGGTGTGGTGGAAGATGTTGTGATTCAGATTGACAAACTCAAATTCCCAGTTGATTTTGTAGTGGTTGAGATGGGGAAAGATGTAGACATTTCTCACATTCTTGGAAGACCATTCATGAAGACAACTGAGATTTTCATTCATGTAGATGATGGAGTTTTGACGCTAAAAGATCAAGATGAGGAGGTGACTTTTAATGTCTTCGATAACGTGCAGCCAATTCAAGTAAAACAGACTAGTCCTAAATCAACAGATAAAGTTTTATCAGTGACTAGTCTATCTGATCAAGCTGCCAAGATGGTCAAGAGAAGCCATAATTGTTTTTCTCCAAAAGTGAAGGAAGGGGATGGAGATAATGAAGAGAAACTAGTTCACCAAGACTTGGTGCTGGAAAATAATGAACTCAAACTTGGAAAACCACTTAAATTCAAGAACAAGTTATGGGTTATCAGGGATATCAAAGCTATTGAGATTGTTGATAAGGGAAGCACTAGTTTAGCTAAACCTTAATCTCACAGTTCTCTAGTTTTTTATGATGAAAACACATTATTAATAACACATGTATTGTTAGGTGTTACATGTTCAATTCTTTATTGTGAATGATATCTTATAGAACATGTTTGTGTTGATTCTCATATATGTATGTATATTCACTGATTTTATACTTGATACATCTTTTGTGATTGCATTACATATGTTTAAGAAAGGCTAAACCCCCTTTTTTTCATGAAAATAAAGAAACGTTGACTATTTTTCGTTTATATATATATATATATATATATATATATATATATATATAGTTTTTAAAATAAAAAGTGCCCAGAAGCAGTGAACTAGAAAGCAAAAAGAAACATGATTAGATATTCCAACATTAATCATGTCATCTTCCATAAAAATTGTGGCACAGTTGTTAACTAAGAAATTATCATGGACAACTTGAATCTCTGATTGGTGAAATAAATTGATTGGAATTATTAAGCATTATTATATTTGATTAGAATTATCAACTGTACACAAAACACATATTGATAGTTGTGCCTTGGATAGAAATAAAATGCATTAACAAATCTTGAGGGTGATTTGCATTTATTATACACAAAAGTAATATTGCATCAAACACGACTTAAGAAAAGCAAATACAAAAGTAGCAAAACAATGATACTGTAGTAGCAAAACTTAGAAAAAGAAAAAAGCAAAACTTCGTCGCCGCTTCCGTGGGTGGCCCCAAGGTGCTGTAGAGTCTAAGAAGAAGAAGGCCATGGTTGCGGAGTGCCGGTGGAAGTAGTGGTGACTATGGATGGCGACGTCAAGGCGACTTTTCTCAATGAGTTTCTTAAGGTGGAATGGCGATGCGGCAACGACGCGTTTTATGGTGTGGTAGCAGAAATCGAAGGAATGATGATGGATTCATTGAGGAACCACGATTGAGCTTTATTTTTCGATAGGAGGGTTCTTCCTCTATCTTGCCACTTCCTTCTTGTGTCTTCAAACTCTACAACGAACTCACTCTTTGCCAATTTTAACCTAAGAAGAAGGAAGCCTAAATTCCTAATTCCTCATCTTTAGATTTAACACTCTAAATCCATCATCAATTCCATTCAGAAAATTGCTTTGCAATCTTCAACAAGAACCGAACCCTAAATCCCTAAATTTATAAAATAAATGATGGAAGAAACCACAATTTTTAAAATGTTTAGTTAAGACGATGCCACATACAAGCGTTTCATTAATAAAAACCATGTATAACGGTCTTGCAAGCCACATCTGAAATAATATCCACGTCACCGTTACAATTAAGCAAAAAGTTAACCCCGTTAACTAGATTTAACGGCAGGGGTCAAATTCATTCAATTTTCCAATCTTAAGGACCTAATTGGCGAAAACAAAAAGACGGGGATGCAAGTGGGACAAAAACACGAAAATAGGGACCTCCGAATGGGTTCAACCTTTAAGAAAAGAAAACCACATTCATTTTGTTGAACTTATATAGTGTGGCAAAACTGCAAGTTTTAAGTCGACTTCATTATGAAGTAAGTCGATTAAAACTCATGACTTTGCACAGATTTTCAAATGCAGTGTTGTGAGTGATTTTGCATTGAAAAGTCTTTCAAAACTGATTTGAAGTGTCTAAGTCGATTGCATGCGCAGTGAATTCGACTTAGTTAGTTATTTGTTTTAAAATTTTGTTAATGCTTTTGTGTTGTAACAGCTATATTTCAACTATTTGCTAAAGCATTAATTGCAAGTCAACTGAATTAAATGCAAAATCAATTTGGTTGTTATGACTACTACTAATTTGTTTTAACTGTTATAATTGTCAGATGAGAGTCGACTACATTAGTAGCAAAGTCGACTACTAACCTGTGGAGTTCTGGACACCTTAAGGATTTTTCAACGTGGGTTGAAGATTGCAGAAGAGGGGATATCTTGTTGCATATCTTTGTGTTGACTACCTATACTTTTAGTTAGAGGGTTAAAGAGATTGTCTATACTTTTGACATGGAGGTCTCTATAGAAATCTTGTTGTAAAAACCTTGACTAATATAGTGCATTGGCTTCTTGGTTATAGAAGGAGACTACATGTAGGCATTGAGGCCGAACTAGTATAAAAACTCTGTGTTTGCTTTCTCTTTCCCTACACTTTTACTTTAGGTCGACTTTACATTTTACACAGTCAACTTTACATTTCCGCTGCACTTAAACTTCTTATTCCTTGCAATTCAAGAAACTTGGTAAAGGTTTATATTTTGTGAAAAAGATTTTAAAAAGACTCTGATTTTGAAACATCACCAATTCACCCCTGATGAGTCAATATTTCCTTGACTTCACTTAGTTTATTGTGCTATAATTAATCAGGGAATTGTGCTTAAATGTCCGGTATTTTCCGTTTTTCCTAATTGTGCTTAATTTGATCAGAAATTCTTATTTTAATTAATTTGAATTATTTGAGACTAATTATTTGCATTATTAATTGTAGGGAAAGTATTGGTTAATATTTTGGGACTTAAAGAGAAATACCACATCAATTTTATTTTAAGTTAAAATAGAGAGGTGGTGTGAATTTCAATTTTGGGGGTGTACATGGAGATGAACTAAAATATGTGCTGTGTGGTTTGGCTTAAAAGAAGAAAAAATATGCTGCAATTGAAAACATTGGTTGCTGCCACGACTTGGGAAATAAGAAAAAAACAACATGCACATGAAAAGCATGTTGCAGCCACGTTGGAAAAGAATGTGGTGTGCTGGCTAAAAAAAATAACACACGTTCACAGCTTGGGCCTTTAGGAAGCACACAGCTGCAGCAATTGAATTTTTCAGCAGCTTACGTCCATAAAAGTCCAGTAAAACACGCTGCTGCATATGTTCATTGGGAAGCAGCTGCTATCACGGGCTAGGAGTGATATACACAATCCAGCAGCTTCTTAGGAGGTGCATCCAGCGGTCCAACAACATCTTCTTAGGTGCAGCAGCTTGAAAAAAACACACGGCCCAGCAAAACATTTTCTACACAAGTCCAGCAGCTCTAATGCAGCGTAAGGGCTTCATTTTGGAAGGGAATCATCTTCATTTAAGAGCAGCCGCCACCCACATGGAAGGTGGGATACATTCAGCTTCTTGAGAGGAAGCACACGCACTTGGAGGATGGAAGGCTACGGGTGAAGGGCACGCAACAGCCACCACATTTTTCTTTCTTAGCTTTGCTTTGAACATTTTCTGGATGGAGAACCTTTTTGAACATTAACGCTGTTTGCATTTTTTTTATGAATGATAGAAGCAAATTTTCATTTTCGTTTGAAGTATCTCATTTCATCTAGCATTAGGGGTGCACGGTGTTTTGGTGGTGCAGCAGCTCACGTAGCTATTTTAATTTCTGAAAACAAAAAACGTTGATTCAGAATTTTATTCCAGCAATGACGTTTTGCTTTAGGATGCACAGGCGGTGATTGATATTGGAAGTACACAGCTCAAGGAAGTGGCAACTTTTCATTCAGCTTTTAGAGAAAAAGATATATGCGTTGGTTCTTGAAGCATTTGCAATTTCAATGTCCTTTTGGTAGGTGCTATGTGTCATGTGAATTGGTAGAAGAAAAAATTAGGTTTCTTATTTATTTTGCTTTAGAATATTTTACATTATATGTTGACTAGTTTTTCATCTTCTTGATTTAGTGTTGCATTTTAATCTTCGCTTAGTTGATTAGACTGTATGGTGCATGACTGATTGGATTTGAGCATTGCGTTCGCTTAGTTTGCAATTCTGAAAACCGAATTAGCCTTCGCTTAATTGGGTGATTCGTGTTGGATTTGGATTAGAGTAGTGTGTACTTGTCAATAATCTATGATTGGAAGCATAGTGATTGAGTTAATGACCAACCATTTTTATTCTGTATTTGATTTTGTTTTGCATTTCTGTTTTTACATTTCTGTTTGCATCTGTGTTTCAATTTAATTCATCTGCATTCACAAAACCTTTTACAAACCCCCCACTTCGTGTCTGACCTAATTCTCGAACCACATTTGGTCCTTGAGAGACAACCTAGGAGTCACTTCCTAGTCTATACTACATTCTTTATGCACATTAAATTTGCATGGGGTGCGACACCCATCACATCCTCTTGGTGTTGAAACTGAGCCATCTTGTTTCTAGCACTATGGTTTGTCAAATTAAGTGGGTGTTTTAAAATGAAAAGAAAAATTTGATAATTTTTTTTTCTCTTTCTTCCTTAAGGTGTCAATTTTAGTAGAATTTTTTTTTATTTAAGTTACTCAATAAGGAGGAGCATTTCTTTACACTCTTTTTATTTATTTGTTATTATTTCTAAATTTATTGTATTTACTATATTTTGAATTATGCCTCATGTTTCCCTTTTAATAAAAACTATGATAACTATCATTTATTTGTTTTGCCTTATTTTTTTATGGCTTATATTAAGGGGGGAGTTCTCTAAGGGGGAGTATTTTATATACATAACTCTTTTTAATAATGATAAAAAAGGGAGAGGAATATGTTTAAGGGCTTAATAATATTTATCTCTTGTCTACTAATCTCTTTTCTTTAAGTTATGTATGAGTTACAGATTAGTATAGGTTATCAAAAGCTTTTACATCAAAGAGTTTTTTATCATCATAAAAAAGGGGGAGATTGTTAGCATAAAGTTGAAGAGAAGAAATTTTGATGATGTCTCAATGTTAAGTCTCAAGTGCTCCTATTCCAGGAAGATCTTCATGAAGACTTATTTTTTTTATTAAAGCTTATATATTTTGGTAGATTGATGTATAGGATGTGGTTTATGTTTGATTATGTGTATTGTGTTCCTTAAGGTGCGTTAAAATTTGTTTTGAATTAGAAAACCTCATTTTATACTCAAGCAGAAAATGAGACGAACCCTGTGCATCGTGATGTCAGAGATGTAAGAGCAAGGTTGGATGTTGGCATGCGTGAATGTCATCCAGTATTATGCCAAAGGTATCATATCCAACCTCCTAATGTTAACCGCCGCTCCACTAGAGTTAGTCTGAAAATGCCTTCCAGGGAGGCACGTAACCCTCTCAATTTCAGCTATATCGCCAAACAGACCATCCTGTGACGCATACTGGCACTGCTCCCCTGGCCATTTTGTGCCCAAAAAGCTGTTAATTGTATCGGGGTCATAACTAATAATCTTCCCCCTCACAAAGCTCTTATATCTTTCAGCCGCCACAACACCTCTGGATAAGGCGTTGGTGTAGAATTCTTTCACCAACTCAACACTAGTAGGGGCAGGGTAAGTTGTTAACTTCTCCCAATCTTTCCTCAAAATCTTTGCTCCAAATTCAGGAGCCAAGTCAGGAATGAAAGAAGCCTTCCTCTCCATCAGCAACCTCCTCTCTTGCACAGTGGCGTAATGGTCCTCACGTTGTTTAGAGAGGAACCTCTGAGAGTCAAATCCTCTTGGTCTTTCTGGCTCCTTCCTTTTACTACTAGTACTTCTTCCTCTGCGTGATGCTGACGCCATTCCTGCAATAAATACAATTCGCAACAAACCGCAGAAATCTGTTGTTAGGAGTTAATGCATTAACAAATCCTTTCAAACCCAACATAATTTGCTACTTGGAGTGCACAGGTTCCCCCTTGCCTCTATGCAAAACATTCAACCAAAAACGCAGCAGACCGCCCGACGTCAAAAAGGACCGCCCGGCGGTATGCATCAGCTTGAATACCGCCCGGCGGCAGAGGCCTACTGCCCGGCAGTGCGAGAGGGTTTTCAAAAATCTTCACCAAATCAGCCCTAATCTTCACTCAAACGCTAATTACTGCCATGCAAACCAAATTCAAACCACTTAATCAGCCAAAACAGTTCCTAATTTCACAATCCATGCAAAGAATTCCAAAACCCTAATTTGCCAAATTCCTAAGCATGTTCATCATCAACTTCGAAATTAGAAACTAAAGAATGAAAGTACACAACTTACTTGAGTGGAGATGTGAAATGCTTGCAAAAATTCCTTCAATTGATGAAGAAAAAACTCTGAATGCACAATTCCACCGAAAAACCCCAAATTTTTTAGCAAGAAAATAAACTTTTGTGAGTGGGTAGTGAGAAAGTGTATGAAAATCCCTTTAGAACCCTCTTGAAAGTGCAAATTTGGAGCAAATGTGCAAGGAGACCGCCAGGCGAAATTCAAAGGGACAAAGCAAAGTGAAGAAAACCTAAAACCACCCAGCTTTTAAGAAGCTCGGGTTTGGTTCTCGCCGCCACTGCCCGACGGCAAAGTTGTACCGCCCGGCGGTGAGTGGAAATTTCCTTACCACTTTTCTTGCTTGCCTTTCTTTGATTTCTCCCAGTAACTCCTGATCTTTGCCCTAAATTTTTCAATTTCAAGATTTTCATCACTCAAATGCACATGCACACCTAAAATGTATTAAGACAGAATTTGGAAAACGAATAACAAACACAGAAATGAGAACCCAACAATTAAATATCAAANCATATGGAAACCATATAAATAAACAAGAGTTTCAATAAAAGAGAGTATCAAAAGATTACATTGTTTCCCCCAACAACAATAGGGTTTAGTTCACCATTGTCATGGTGAAACTAGATGAAAAATGGATGAAGAATGGAAAAGCAAACCCTAGAAAAGATGAAAAGGAGCCTAAGCATCCAAGAGATCCTCTCCAGAGAGTGAAATTAGGTCTGGCTGCCTCCTTCTATCAAAAGAATGCATCTAAACTCGCAATAGGGCTATTTATAGGTGAAGAGCGCAATAAAAAACAGGCCCAAGCCCAGCAGACAACCGCCCAGCGGAACAAGTGTGGCGCCCGGCGGTTTCCCTCAAATCGAACTACCGCTCGGCGGTTTGCCTCTAATCGCAAATCCGCCCAGTGCCCACGCCAGGTGCCTACTCCTCGCCCTGGACCGCCCGGCGGTGTAATTTGTCGCCGGGCGGTGCGTTGACTCTTCAATTCTTCAATTTTCTTCTCTTTTCTTGAGTCTACGACTTTTATCTTCAACTCCATTCTTCACTTTCTCAAAAATGCTACAAAACAATGAAAAACAAGCATAATATCGCTAAAAATAGCTTTTGACTCTCTACAGACTCATTTATTGAGTTTTGCTTGATTCTAAGCTCATTCTAAGTAGTAAAGGGAGTAATTTGGTCTTAAATGACATATGAAAATAACTGTTTTTCAACCTTCATCACACATCAACACACACGCGCACGCACACACGCACATAAACACACACATACACACACAATTTTATAAAATATAAATTAATAATAATTTTAAATAAATTTAACTCGCGAAAATATATATGAATTTATCTTAATATATATAATTTTATAAAATATAAATTAATTATAATTTTAATTAAATTTAACTCAACAAAATATATATGTTAAAATTTTATTTTTATATTATTTGTAAGTAATGGATATTTTTAATACAAATATTATAAATTTCATTTATAAACTGATATTAAAACATATTTTACCTATTTTCTGCGAGTAATAAATATTGGCATAGATACTCTCGAATATCTTCAATATTTGAAAAAAAAAAGTATTTTTTAAAAGTTTATGAAATAAAAATTAAATTATATTTCTAAAAAAATATATGAAATATAATACAAATTAAATTAAATATCAGTTAAATTAATTTTTTATTAAATTTAGATTAATAAAACAAATTATATTTAATTTTAATTAAATTTAAATCAACAAAATATAATTTAAGATTTTATTTTTATTTTATTTAAGTAATGGATATTTTTAGATACAAACAATAAAATATATTTTACCTACTTTCCAATTCGTAGAGATATTTCGAATATCTTCAAATATTTTAAAAAAAAGTATATTTTAAAAATTTAAGAACTAAAATTTAAATAAATTTTCAAAAAAAATTAAATATAATCAAAATTAAATTAAATATAAGTTATATTAAATTTTAATTTAATTTAACTTTATAAAATATAAGTGAATTTTAATTTTAATTAAATTTAACTCATTATAAATTAAAATTTTATTTTTATTGTGTGTAAGTAACGGATAATTTAGATATTATATTATAACATCTATTTATATATATATATATATATATATATATATATATATATATATATATATATATAATTCAATATTGGTTAATTTTAAACTTAATTTATTATAAACCTGACTTATCTATGTTGAATTTTTGGTGATTTAGTTTAGTTTTATTTAATTATTTAAAATATTATAAATTTATCCAATCAAATTCTAATCTTATAAATAGATAAGTGAAATAAAAATTATTAATCTTAAATACGTATTTTTTTTGTGCTTATTTTTGGATTGTATTTGTTATTTAACATGATTTAAACTAGTATTGTATTTTTTTTTTTAATTGTTTGTGAAATATGACATTATTTTAAACTTAAATTTATTTAGATTTGATTTAGAAAAATTTGTTATTTTTTTAGGAATTGAAAAAAAAAAAAAACTTTTGATGAAGTGAATGAATAAATCAACTAACTTAACCCATCAACTCATGATAGACAAAGCAGAATTTAAATTTTTTTTTCTGACAACTCTAATTTAAATCAAACAAATCATATTGAATTTCTTTTTTCTCTTCATAATTTCAATTTGTACTTTGTAATTATAATTTACAATTATAATTTTAAAAATTTAATTAAAATTCTATTAAATCCTAATTTAATGATAAATTATAAATTAGATTGAATGATATTTTGACTTAATTATATAATCCATTTAATTGCTAAATGAAACAAATCAAATTAAATTTGTTTTTTTTTTCTACTTTTGATTTTGTACTTTGTATTTATAATTCTATAAACTATATTAAAAATTAATTAAATCTTGATTTGTTAATTGAATATATATTAGATTAAATAGTATTCTGATTTAATTTGTATATTTAGTTTAATTAATAAATTGAGTATGTTATTTAAGTTATTTTAATTTAATCGGAATCTTATAAAAGAAATTATTTGATTCTTAAATCTATAAATTGACTTTTACCTTCTATTGATTTTCATTTTTCAACCCTTAATTTATTTTCTAAAACTTTACTTTAAGTTATACTTTATATTACAAATTAAAAAATGAAATTATTTTATTGTCAGAACGAAATTGAAAATCAATGTAACAACAAAATTTGGGATATAAACAAGTTCGTAAATATACATACATCTGAGATTTTACCACCAACGTAAATATACTTTCGGTAAATATTTCTACTTTGCATACTTCAGCTAGCGTATAGGATGAATAAAGATTACAAAGTCTGTTAAAAACCTTCTTGACACCAAAAACCAAAGTAGAAAACGCAAATTCCAATAACATTTAATATTGAAGACTACAAGAGTTTGCACTCAGAAGTTTGTAGTATGCACAAAATCTAAACTGTTTGTCATACCTAGAAGTATAAAACATGACATGAACGATCATCATCTTACCCTACTGCTCATTGGAGTCGTCAGAAACATCAAATCCTGGAGGTATAAAAATAACATCATCCCAGCTCGATGTAGAATTTTCCTGCAAAAATTATCATTTTAGTCTTGATTTACAAAATAAATTCCTAACATATAAAAGAAATACAGATAATAACAAAAAATCCTTCGACCCTTCCCTCAAAAAGGGGAGTAACAAACACAATCAAGTGAATCTACGCTCACATCTTCTGCTGTAACTTTGACACTCACCCTCATTTCTTTTATTATATCCTCAAGAGTGGCAACCTGAAAAATAAATCATGGGTTAGCCTTATGAAACAATTAGTCATACATTGAAAGGAGTCATGTAGTCTGTACCTGAATATCCCCTTGTCTCATAGTGGGATTTAATCTGTTCTGTTCACGGGCTGCCGATTTCAGTGTATTTTCCAAATCCTCCTGTGAAAAATAAAAACAAAATCTAAGCTTCATTTATAGCTACCTAATCTCAAATAACTCAAAGCAGACAAATCAACGAACCTTTCTGAAGAAAAGTGGACGATATCTCTTATTCTCGTTCTTCAATATCAGACTTCTGGACTGAAACTCGCCAATATAACAATTCAAAATCCCATTTAAGGGATTCAAGCACAAAATAAATTAAGGTAACAGCATCAGTTCAAATGAAGCGCAGTCACTAATTATGATAAGATTAGAAGAATCAGTACTCCAGACATACTCGTGTAGAACAAATCCAGTTAGTGTCTCCCACAAATATAGCATCAATTCAATCAATTTTCTTAATAACACAAGCATGACAGATGGAAAACAAGGAAGCACATTAAGTTATAGATATAAGTCGTACATGTGAGTTGGACACGTTTGTGTCAAACAGTTAAAATGCTCCTTAGTTAATTTTATAACTTTTTTTTTTTTACTTTTATATTTAATATTTTTACCAACATATTTGAGGATGGCCGTAGTTATATGATAGCCCTTTGGTTACAATATGCTAACTTTAAATCAGTAAACTCTCGATTTCTGTTTTTTGTTTTAATTTTATACTTGATACTTGATTTTGTATTATTATGCCCATATTTTTTTTAGTGTGTTATATTTGAGTATCAATGCTATTGTAGGTGCCCATTGTCATGCCCTAGCTTTCTAACCTCTCAAAAGCGAGCAAATACAAAAATACACCCATATCCTTGATTTTTTATAATAAATCGATATATAAATAGAATTTATGATGTGAAATGATGTGCTAACAATAGTCTTATCTTTGCATAAAAGCAGATAAATGAGGTTTAACACAGTTTAGTTTGCATCTTTTAAATAAAAGCAAAGCTGCTGAACAGAAATAGGATCTTATAGTTAGGGATAAAGAGTAAGTCATCCATGGTTCCAAAGTCACAGAAAGAACATTGATGATAGGAATCATGGTCTATGAACTTGTGTGTGTGTGACTAATTTAAAGTTTGATAGAGACAAGGCTTCAAGCATGTGCGAGCAGCAATTTATGGGTGGCAGTAAAGTGTAAGAATTTTAGACAGCTTGCAGTTAAGAGTTCATCGATAGAACACAAGAAAAATCTCTAACACTTTTCTTTCTCAGAGAATGAGTACGGTGTATGTTCAGCAGAAAGCAATGACAAACAGAATATGAAAAGTAACATCAAGAATCAGTAACAAGAAAGAAGACTTTGCTCATAAGCATTCTGCCATGATTATCATTAACTTCAAAAAAAAATCCGAGATTCACAATTCTCAACTAATTAAATCTCAGCGTGATTCTGTATGGTCCCTTCATTACATCTGGTTATAGGACCTTCAACAATAAGTAGCTTATTTTATTATTGAAAATTGGGCTAACTTGAGATAAACCAATGATCTCCAAGAGTATCCTTTATTTTTAAATGTAAACTAGTTAATAACTATTTTTAGAAGTGGATTTTAAGCCTAACTCAATCCCACAAAACCAGCTTGTAAGGTGAGGTTTGACCCACTTATATACTATGAATTGGCCTTATCTCTGGTTGATGTGGAACTTCCAACACACCCTCTTCACGCCGAGGTATATACATCTCGAGCGTGGGACTGGACATTAATTGATGGTCCTATAACGACCCGATGGCGGGTGGAACAATATGCCCAACAAAAAACAAATATCGCTAGAATAGACTTTTAACTTAGCTCTGATACAATGTTAGAAGCGGATTTTAAACCTAACTCAACTCCACAAAACCAATTTGTAAGGTGAGGTTTGCACCCACTTATATACTATGAATTGATCTTATCTCTAGTCAATGCGGAACTTCTAACAAATGCTATCCTAAACATCCCAAGAAATAGCAGTTAGAGAAAATTGTCTTTCTTATGATAAACTAGATTTCGAATCATCAAGCATAACAAAATGGTATTAACAGGTGACAGTTATCTGCCTAAATGTATTATCTACACAAAATATTTGACACTTAGTTCTTTAGCGAAGAATATCAAGAATATCTCAAATTAAAGTTTGGCAGCCAAGTACAAGCTTTCACCCATTCTATTTTTCCAAAAGCTTGCATTTCTCAAACCTTGGAGTGTCAAAGTTCATGAATAATTGATTTAGGTGCTTTTGATCAAATTTCTAGTAATGTTCCTCAACAAGCAATTCTCCAAGAATAAATCTCACTGAATATGGTGGGGTCTACCATAAACCACTTCAAAAGGGATACATTGTGCTCACTGGTGAAAACTAGTATTGTACCAATATTCCACCCACGAAATGAAATCAGCCCAAACCTTCGGTTGTTCAGAATAAGAACACCGTACATAAGTCTCAAGCATCCTATTTAAAACCCTTGTTTGGTCATCAATTTCCAAGTGGTGTTGTAGACATTTCCAATTGAGTGCCCTCCTATGTAAAACAGTTCTTGCCAAAAATGACTCATGAAAGTAGGTCCCTATCACTAATAATTAATATAGGTACCCCATGTAAGCAAATGATCTCTTTCACTAAAATGTCTACAATAGTCTTAGCAAAATACGGGTGCTTTAGCAAAGCACAAAATGCCCATATTTACTTAATCAATCCACCACTACCACGATAGCATCAAACCACTTTAGAATGTGGAAAACCCACTATGAAATCAATGCTAATTTCTTCCCAGATAGTAATAGAGTAGGTAACGGTTGTAGAAGACCCAAGGAATACACTTGATTGCAAATTGTTTTGAAAAAACTGGCATTGTTGGAATTGGTGCTTCAGTGACAACTTTTTGTAGTTGTCTAAAAGCAATAGTGATTTGCTCAGTTTCAGATAGAATTTCCCTTCTTTAACAACTTTTTCAATGGCCTAGCAATCTTACCATAGTCACAAATGAAGCATCAATAGAAACTTGTAAGACCGATAAAGCCTCTAAGATCTTTGACAAATTTTGAGATTGGTAATTGTAATATAGCTCCAATCTTTGTTGCATCCATTGATACCCCGCCCTTGGTAAAATTGTGGCCTAAGTATATGTCACCTTCATTTGTCCAAAGCTACATTTTTTTTTTTTATTTGCAAACAAATATTTGAAGAAGATTGGTACATACCATTTATATGCACCTAATTCAGAGAGAGTCTTATATATTGTTAAGATATCATTAGATATTGTTAGTTAGAATATCATTTGTATTTGGGCACTATATTCTTTTGTACAATACCTCATTATAAATACATTACCCTATGTGTATATTTTACACACGAGAATAAATTTTAACTACTTTCCTAATCTTAAAGCACGATTGATGGCTAAAAAATATACTCAAATTTATGAACTTGACTACAATGACACCAATGGCCAAAATGACTACTATCAAACTTTTGGTTGTCATAGCAAAAATTCATTGTATTCTAAGATATCTCAAAAAGGCTCTACGACAAAGACTACTTTGTGAAGATAAAGTGAATACTCAAATTTCTTGTTATTGTGATGCTAATTGGGCTTGTTCTCCTATACATAGATGCTCTACTACAAGATATTGCATTTTGCTTGGATGAAATATTGTCTCTTGGAAAAGTAAGAAGTATAATGTTGTTGCTCAATCATCTATTGAAGCTAAATATTAGAAATGTTAAAATGAATTAAAACCCATGAGTCAACACGATTCACCATTGGTTCCACCGGATTGGGTTAAAATTAATTTCCAAATTTCAGCATGGGCCAAAAATAGACCCGACCCATTAAGAACCCTGTTAAATATATTATCTTTATCTTTGCCACCTTCCGGTCACCGCCGGCGACTTTGTCTCTGGCCACCGTCGCCGACCGTCTGCCGCCGCCGGCCACCGTCTCTGGCCACCACCGTCGGCCATCCGTTGTCACCGGATTGGGTTAAAATTAATTTCCAAATTTCAGCATGGGCCAAAAATCGACCCGACCCATTAAGAACCCTGTTAAATATATTATCTTTATCTTTTATCTTTATTAGTTAATTTGTTGTTATTTCTTATTTAGTTTGTTTATTATTTCTTATTTGAATTTTGGGCTTAGCCCATATTTGTTCTATTATAAATAAAGGGGGCCTATGTATGTATTGAACACAAGGGAGTTTTCATTATATTCAACTCGGTATCAGAGCGGGTCGATCCCACTCTAGTTTCTGTCTTGCTGTCGGCTGCCACCTTCTGGCCACTGTCGCCAGCTCTGTCTCCGGCCACCACCGCCGGCCGTCCGCCATCACTGGCCACCATCGCCGGCCACAGTCATTGGCATTCACCGTCGTCGACTATCATAATTTCATTCATCTAAACCCTTAGAGTTTTCTTGTTCCTCGTTGGTGCACTTCATCTTCTTCAAAGATGGAGTCTAACAATACTCTTTCTTTCTCCGGAAGTCCATCAATTACCTCTGAGAAGCTAAATAGAAAAAAGTTATCTATCATGGTCTGCTGCCATTGAAATGTGGTTCCTTGGCCAAGGGCATTATGATCACCTTGAGCGAGATGGAAGCCATGTGCCTGTCGAAAAAGATGATCAATGGAAACAAGCAGATTTCCAGTTGTGTGCCCTATTATGGCAATCAGTGGAACCCAGACTTCTTATATCTCTGAGGGCTTTCAAAACTTGTCACTCCTTTTGGAAGAAAGCTCAAAGCATCTATGCCAACGATATTCAACGTCTCTATGACACCGCAAACAAGCTTGCAACTCTTAAAATGACAAACCATGATATGGTGTCTTTCATGGCTGAAGCCCAATCTGTTGTAGAAGAACTCAGGATGTTTTTGGAAGCGGATCCATTAGAGGATATCAAGAAGAAACTACACAAATTTTACATGGTATTGATTCTTCGTGCCCTGCATCCCGATTATGATCATCTTAGAGATCAACTTCTAACCAGTCATGAGGTCCCCTCCATGGAAACATTGACCACTCGCCTTCTGCATGTCCCGGTATCTCAAACTCAGAAAGCATATGAACTAGTGGAGCCATCTGTCATGGTTGTCACACGAGGAAGAGGAGGACGTGGCACTAGAGGACGAGGACGAGGAGGTTATATGAAGATAAAGGAAGCACTCAGGTCGCTGGGTATTGTGATGCAGATTGGGCAGGTTCGCCTATTGATAGACGGTCTACTACAGGCTATTGTGTTTTTCTGAGAGGAAACATTATTTCATGGAAAAGTAAGAAACAAAATATAGTTGCTCGATCAACAGCTGAAGCCGAGTATAGGGCGATGGCGTCACTCACATGTGAACTCATATGGGTGAAACAATTTCTTCAAAAGCTTAACTTTTGTGGCATCCATACTATGAAGATGTATTGTGATAATCAAGTTGCTCTCCAAATTGCATCAAATCCAGTGTTTCATGAGAGGACTAAACATATAGAAATTAATTGTCATTTTGTTCGTGAAAAGTTGTTGACTAAAGAAGTATGTATTGAGTTTGTTGGGTCAAACGATCAACTCGCAGATGTGTTGACTAAGTCACTAAGGGGTCCTCGGATTGAGTTTATTTGTTCCAAGCTTGGTACATACAATTTGTATGCACCAGCTTGAGGGGGAGTATTAAATATATTATCTTTATCTTTTATCTTTATTAGTTAGTTTGTTTCTTATTTAGTTTGTTGTTATTTCTTATTTGAATTTTGGGCTTAGCCTATATTTGTTCTATCATAAATAAAGGACCCTATGTGTGTATTGAACATAGGGGAGTTTTCATTATATTCAACTAACCCAGTTCACCCGAGTTGAACCCATGGTGAGCCGGGTTGGCTCACCAACCTGAACAAAAAAAAATCCCACCTCACTCTTATTCATGGTTATCAAACTCTCGAGTTAACTTGACGAGTTTACGTTCCTAGACATGGCTTCCGAGTTAACTCGAAAGTAACCTCCTTTCTGCGTAAACTCAGTAGAATCGACTGTGAAATCGGTAGGATCGTGTAGAATCGCGAGTTTGGAACAATTCTACGAGCTTGAAAGGAGGAAAAATTAAGAAAAATAACCATATTTATGTTTTACAACATTTATTTTTATGAACAATATATCTACAAATTTTATTTATTTAAAGTTATATAATTTTGTAGACTTGTTTGAATTTAGATATTATTTATATAATTATTTTTCATCTGAAGTAAACTCTTACAAGTTTACGAATTGAGTTTATGAGTCGAGTTTACTCGACTCTCACGAGTTTACGTAAACTCTCGAGTTTGATAACATTGCTCTTATTAACTTAGTAGTCCAACCCAAAACACAAACAAACTTTTCTTTTTGAAATTTTGGAGGAGAGAGGTAGTAAGGTATAATCTATGGTTTTTGAGTTTCTCTTCCAACTTGGATTAACTTTTGAGATTATTTAGATTTTATTTAAAATTATAATTTATTTTTTTGGAAGAATGATTTATTTACCGTCTAAAATGAGAAAAAACAAATTTTTAAAATAGGTTTAGGCTTTTTGGGTTTTGGTTACATAATAAAAAAATGTTAGATAAAAAAGAAAATTATAATAATCTTTAATTAAGTGAGTCAACCCGTTTAAACCCCTAACCTATGGTAGGTCAGGCCGGACTCAAATTTCTTGAGCTGACTAATAAGTGAGTCGAGTTGGGTTGGCTCACTAAGTGGCCAACCTATGGTGAGTTGGGCCAGGCCAGGCCAGGTGGCCTTTTTTCACAACTCTACTAAATATAGAGTAATGGAATCTCTTGCTTGTGAGCTTATATGGGTAAAATAGTAAAATAGTTCTTACAAGAATTAGATTTTGTACCATTTAGCCAATGAAGATGTATTGTGATAACTATGCTCTCTCTATATTGCTTCCAATCCAATACCATGAACTGAACACATTGAAATAGATTTCAACTTTATTTGAGAAAAGTTTTTGTCTGAAGAATTTGCACTAAGTTTGTCGGATTATATAATCAACTTGCAGATATATTAACAAAACCTTGAGAGGTCTCCGAATTGAATAACCAAACTTGGTAATACAATTTGTATGCTCCAGTTTAAGGGGGAGTGCTAGAATAAATAATCTTTAAAAGGATTCATTGTTAGGTATTGTGTTTTTTTTTTTTGTTAGACCTAGTTCTTAGAAGTGTCTTGTAGAATTCTCTTATATTCATTGTATCTGATGTATCCCAAGCTATTATAATATGAAACTCTAAGAGAGGGAAATACATACTCTCTCAAATCCGCTCAAACTTTGTAGGTTTCTCAAGTTGAACCAACAACCACATGAGATGGGTCATGCTCCTATCCCTAACTTTTCCAGAAGAAATATGATGGTGGATTGTGACTGATGATGGTAGACAGTTGCAGACAAGCGACACAACAGGCAATGGCTGGTGGTTACAAATGATGGCACGTAGTGGCAGGCAACAATAGCAACTACTAGAGACAATGGACAGAGGTGACTAGAGGGCTCCTGATACCAACTTGAACAAATGAGATGGAGAAAATCCAGTGTATTCAATATCTTATTGATGTATTTATCTATCTATCTATCTATATGTGTGTGGTTACAAAAAGAGCCAGGCACTTACCTTAAACCCTAACCCTAAAGTTGTTACATACAAAATAAATATAAATAAAATAACATTACATTTCAACAGTTACTTATAGAATAAAATTACATCAAGAATATCTAAGTAATTCACGATAATAAGTAAACAACTTATAAGTACAACATATAGCAATTTTCCAGTACAACTACTAACTACATATATTTAATGCCTATTCTAATAGTTTTTTTTTATATTAATCCATAACCATATATAAAGGAGCTAGAAAATAAAAAGGAGTATATATGATAGAATGTAATTAATATAAAAGACAATTAATGTATTAAAAATTACACAATAGCTTTATGAAATCTAAAATATTAATTGCATTTCTTAATTCATAACAACAAACAAAATGGGATGAAAGGAGTATCAATATGCTATATGGATGTAGGATATAAGGTAATAGGAATGAGTTGGTAGGTATATGACAGAAGAAGAAAGTATATGAGAGAAGAAGGGAACCAAACGGTGGAAGGCAGGGAGAGGTCGAGCCGAACAATGGAAGGCGGTGAGTGAGAAGAAGAAGGACATCGAACAGTGGAAGGCGGGGAGAGGTCGAGCCTAACGGTGGAAGGCAGTGAGGAGTCGAGCCGAACGGCTAAAGGCAGTGAGGGATCGAGCCGAACGATAGAAAGCGGTGAAGAACGGGAGCCGATCAGTTAAATAGTTACTATCCTAACAGTGTATCAATTAGGATGGGCGGGAAATAATTATAGTAAATAAAGATATATTCTAGGAAAATATTCAATATAAGATATTTATAGTAAATAAAGATATATTCTAGGAAAATATTCAATATAAGATANTAAAGATATATTCTAGGAAAATATTCAATATAAGATATTTATAGTAAATAAAGATATATTCTAGGAAAATATTCAATATAAGATATTTATAGTAATTAAAGATATATTCTAAGAAAATATTCAATACAAGATATTTATATTAAATAAAGATATATTCTACGAAAATATTCAGTATAAGATAGACGGGAATTAATTAGTATAAATAGAGCTAGATTCTATTGTTAGGGTTTGGTTTTTTATTATTGAGTTGTTGACAGGTGAGTGTGGCTACAGTCCTGTGAGGGAGGTTATGCTCCCAACTATCCTTTGTTTACAAAATTCTATTACCATTAATAAAAGAAATTCATTTGTTCGTTATCATTCGTTCATTGTTCTATTGCTTGTTGTAAGTGTGTGAGAGGTTGTTCTGGTTAGGTTTCATATTCAGATACCTAACACATGGCAAGATGGACTTTTTTGCCAACCGCTCTAGTGAAGGGAGGCCTGTTTTGGTGGTGCCATATGCCACAATGGCATGACTATATGGTAAAGTTTTGGTCATAGTCATTGATAACATTGGGGAGTATTGTTAATATCATATTCAAATACCAGATTTTCCCTCTCTGAAGTAATATTAAATTGATGTCAAAATAAGAAGAAAAGAGCATGGAGGGTATCTCTCACTCTCAGTCTTCTTATTGAGCTGATTTTTTCCCCTTTTCTCATAAATAACACTATAAAATAAAAAGTACAATCTATATACACAAAAGTTACACACATTGCTAAGACAACTTCACACTCAACCACTCAGTGTGCCTTGTTTAAGGATTTTCTTTTCATTATTATAATCATGTACTTCTAATACATAAGATCACTTCTATATTTTTTATTTTTATTTTTGTATGATTGCCTGCATGTGCTTGATTTTTCACCCAATTTAGTAAAGTTGATGCATCCCTTTATAAACCGGTAACCAACATAAAAACAGACTCAGCAGTTGTGGGGACAAGGTTGCATGGGTCAACCTTCCCCAAACCCAACTAGGTGGTAGCCTCAAACATTGGGTCAGCCTTCCTTCTCCTAACACTAATGCAGTATTAAAATGCTGTGACACATTCCTTGAATCCTCAATTTTCAATAGCTCAGAATTAAGAAACAAATGACATGTCTAGACTTAAAAGGCTAAGAGAAGAACCTGAAAAACTGGAACACCAGAAAAGCCACTAGCAGCAGAACCAGATTTTTCCCTTTCCTATAAAGCACAAGCATACATTATCATTGCTTAAAAGCTCGATGAACAATAGAAAGGTAAATAGATTGACTATACAGGGATTACAAGCAATTTTCAAACTTCATGTTTAAGACCTCACATTGACTAGAAACATGACAAAATTATAGTATATAAGGAAATGCAAATATTATCTTACAAGTCAATTTTTTGATGTTGAATTAGACTTAAAGTCTATTTTATAAAATTGTATCAAAGCTTATTCTAACAAGGTTTGTTGGGATTATTGTGTCACCCATTATCGGACATCTTTATTCCCATGTACAAGATGTCTACTCCCTTGACATGAAAGAGTGTTAAAGATCACATTAGAGATATGACTAAATTCTTACAAGTCAGTTAGTGAGCTTGAATTAGGATTGAAGCCCACGTTTTAAGACTTTACATAAACTAATTTTCAATATGCAAGAAAATTTTCTGAGAAAAATGTATCAATTGGCTAACTAAACCAACATAATTGAAAAAATAGTCTTACAACAGAGACATCAAGCTCTAATTATAGGAATTAGTGAGAACCAATCCATAATCTTGGTAAACTTATTAAGAAACTTTTTATCAACAAAGTAATTTTTCCCTCAAGGATGATTTGTCACCATAAATTGCACGCAAAGTACTGAGAGAATCTAGCTCAGATCTTTGTATTATCATAATCAATCATAATTCTGTGAAAGAAGCAATGTATTTTTGTGTACTTCTCTTCAATCTTCAGACTCGATGTATTTTCAAATGAGATATAACTTATATGTATATGTGTTTCATAGGATATAAGCCATTAGAGAATTTTCAATAATCAGGTCTCGTTTAGACAATAGAACTAAGGTTTAAATTACTGTCCCATTTCTTGATATTGGGCAAAATCACATACCTGCAGCCGCGTGGTTGCAGACATTTCCGGTCACATTGCCATCACAAACACTTAAAAAGCCTTGCATTTTATTGGAATTAATGGTAACATAAAAGTTTTAGATGTTTTACAGAGTTTTAGTTGGGTGTTCGCGTGTACAACTTCGAGCCAATCCACCTAAACAATTTGCAAATGGTAATGACAATAACGATAAACGACTCACTTTGAGAGCATTCTGTATTTGAGAAAACTCCGGTATCAATCTAAACGCAACGCCGTTCACCTTGAGCTGAAACACCTGAAGAAACAAACGCACCTTGAGCAGAAACACCTGAAGAAACAAGCACGACACACAAATAAGCGGAGTGAGAAGAATAGAGAACCTTGTTAAGCGCAATGGGGACGACTTTGGAGCCAGCGCGAGCGTGAGGTTCGATAAGCGTGACCTGGCTGAGGAGCGCTTCGGCGTCGTCCTTGTTAAAGCAGAAGAGACCTAGGTTTTTTCCGGTTGAAGAGCCCGAGACCAAGAGAAACTCCTCCGAAGCGTTGCTGAGGGCGTAAACGGGTATGCCCTCCAAGCGCTCCTCGATTGCCTCGACCGACATGGGCCTGCTCCGGCCCGGTGGGGCTACTCGGGCCCAGGGCGGGCTGGTGCGAAGGGCTGGAAATGAGCTGCAGTTAGGCTGGAGATGGGTGAGGTTGCCGAGCAGCTTGGAGCAGTGGGCCTGAAGGTCCGCTAGAGCCTTCTGGAAGCCGTCCATGCTCATGTTATTTGAGTGTGTGGGGGGTAAGAGGACGATACTGACAAAATGAATCCAGACTGTGTTTATAGATTTATTATACCTTGGAAAGGGTTATGCATTGGTGTTTATTTTATACTGATAAAAAAATTGTTTTTTTATATTTTAAATGAAAGTATTAAATTTACTTTAGATAAAATTATATTTTTGTCTCTTCAAATATCTAAGAGTCATTTTCTTAAAGAAAATATATCTGAAATTCATTTTAATTTCTATGAAAATGAAAGAAAAATAGATTATGCATTGAATTTTAGAGTGTTGTTATATATTTTTTATTTGTTTTTACTTTTAAAATTTATTTTTATTTATTTCTAAGCTTTCTAAAATGATTTAGACTCAATTAACTATAGATAATATAATATTTTATGAATATTTTATTATTTATATGTAATTTAATTATTAAATTTGTATTTAGTAAATATAAATTGTTAGAAAAATCAAGAGGAGTTTATTAAATTAAAAATTTACATTATAACATTATAAAATTATAAAATTTCATACAATTATAAAACTAAAAAATTATAAAACTATAAGATTACAAAATTATAAAAAATTATAAAATTATAAAATTATTACCAAATTTTCAAATGAAATTATAGATTTATAAAATTATAAAGTTATGAAATTATATGATTAAAATTGTTAAATTATGAAATTATAAAATTATAAAATCAAAAAGTTTTAAATGATAAAATTATATAAATATAAATTATTAAATTATAAATTATATAAATATATATAAAATTATAAATTATAAATTTTATAAATAAGATCATGATGTTTTATTCACAATCTTGTCATTTACAATATTTTACAAGTTTTTGTTTTCTTTTATCTTCTTATATATCATAAATAAAAAAGAGTTATATGTTTTTCACTAATAGATAAGAATAAATATAATAATAAAAAGTATATAGATATTAAAAATTAGTTATAATATAATTATAAAAATATAATTTTAATAATAATGGTATTGCATAATTGGATGATCAACTATTATCGATCGACCAAGTGATTTAAGTATCAAGAAATTAGCACTAACATTAATTAGCTTACAATAAAGTGTGATTATTAGCAGTTAGGTTGGAAATACAATTTGGGACATTTGGAGTGCCATCAAATAATTCAAGACTCTACAATTAGACTTTTCAAATTTAATTACATTGTAACTTAGTAGTATAGAATATTTTTAATTAGACTTATGCACAATGGGCCATTGTTGGCAAAAATATAAGGGCCCAAAATTGTAGGACATATGGCCTAGGGTTTTTCTGATGGGTGGACCCCACCCCATTTTTTTAGAGGGCATATGGTCTTGCTAAAAAGCAGCAGTCGTCACTGGCATAGGGAATTATTCTGAGTTGGAACGTTTTTGGAGAGTTGGCTTTTTCTTTGAAACAATGTTCTCGGTAGATGGCATTGCTTGAATGAAGGAGAATTTTTTTTCTCTTCTCTTTTTATGGTGCAACACTATAGGGAATCATTTTATCACATCTTCATTCTTTTGTTTTCTTTTTAATGTTAACGGTGACAGCTTTGATAGTTTTTGGAAGTGCAATCTAATTCCTTTTTAGTTGGCATTTCGTTTCTGCAGCTAGGGATGTGCTAGCCCTTTTATTGCTTTCATAAAATGAAAAATAGCTTTGAAGCTAGGATGGGACGTAGCAGCTGAATGATAGCAAGCTTTTCTTTTATTTTCTTTTAGAATGAAGAGTGATAGCCTAGGTAGAAGTAGGTGTGTACGGTATGTGCTTTGGATGCTGAAGGAGGGACCATTTTCTTTATTTTCATGGAATGAATATTAGATTAGGGGGAAATTTATGGTGATGGGATGTGCCAAGCTTGGCAGCTGAAACGTTTTTAGACTTCTTTTCTTTTAGATAGTAGTAGCTTGGTATCTAGATAGAAGAAGAGTAATACGGTGCTGCCAACATTTTTTTCAATTGGAATTTAGAAGCTTCATTGCACACGATGATTCAGAGTTTGGGTGTTGATTCACGAAGTGGGGGGGGGGGGTTGTGAAAAGTTTGTGAATGTGGACGAATTAAATCGAAGGACGGATGCAAACAGAAATGTAAAAATAGAATTGCAAAACGAAATCACATACAGAATAAAAATGGTTGGTCATTAACTTAATTGCAATGTTTCCAATCACAGATCAACAAAATAAAGTTG